>NC_080165.1:152286040-152581040 GCF_950295315.1 Erinaceus europaeus
AGCAAGGCAGTCGCTTCACAGGCGGTGACGCAGGTCTGCAGGTGTCTGTCTTTCTCTCCCCCTCTCTGTCTTCCCCTCCTCTCTCCATTTCTCTCTGTCCTATCCAACAACAACGACATCAATAACAACAACAATAATAACTACAACATTAAAACAACAAGGGCAACAAAAGGGGAAAACTAAATATTAAAAAAAAAGAAGAAAAACAAGAAATATCCATCTCACTAAGCCAAGATCATTCCTATCTATAGTGGTACATCTTCCTTATTTTATACATATAAGTATTGAGATAAGAGAAATTATTCTTGGTTTGATAAATATGGGAAATTGTGTAATTCTAGAATATGTATTCAGTAAGTTGTCAGGTCATTGCAAGGATAAGAAATAATTGTCTAAAGAAACCACTTGTTAATTCAATTTCTTTTCAATTACTTTACATTTACATATATATATTCAGTCGTCTTTATTTTTGGTCAGCAGTGCTTCAGCCATCTGGACTGACTTTTTGCGATAGACACAGAAAGAGGAGGAAAGCCAGCAGCACCACAGCGCCCCCAGGGCAGTGGAGGTCCACGCAGGGCTGCATCAGTCACACCACGGCACAGCAGATTCCTCTGCAAATGATTCACGTTGCATTTTGACTCCAGCTTCTTAATCCACATTTGCAGGGTGTACATAGAAACTCTGTAGAGCATTTGAATTTTAAAGACTTTAAATCACAGGCTTAGTACAAGAATGCAGCAGTCTGTGCATCTTCTCTTACTAAAATCTAAGTGTGTGTCTCATCCTGGGAGAAGAAGGGAGCACATACACACTTAATATCCAGTCGGGAATGTCCCACAACTTGGGGGAATGTAATTTCTTCATTTTCTGCCTCGGGATTCCAGTGTAATGCCGATGTCTTTCTGATCACTGTCAAAGTCTGCAGTCACTGTCGGCTCTGACCAACAATTAGTTAGGAATTCTGCACAGAGGAGCTTGCTGCCTATTATATGCTCTGTCCTTGTTTTTTTATGTTAACTGAGCAAAATGATACAATTTTATACAATACACAAGCACTTGGGGGATAATCTGGTGATGTTTTATGCCTTTTATACAACTCCCAAAGAATACTATTATCTTTAAAGAAAAACTACTTTGGTGAAAAGTCGAGACTTCACCAAAATTCTTTAAAATGAGGCAATATTAACACCTAAAAATATCATTTGATCCCCAAACAAAAGCCTTGCTTTTCTGTCCAATTTGATGTCTTTTTTGCACTGCCTCAGTGATGGCCAAATAATTGGTTGTTCACTTGTGTCCTTGTCTCCCCTGACAGTTCCACAGATGCCCTGAACAATGCTCCAAAGGCTACTTTCAGTAGGGGCAAATCCTCATTAATCATTCCTGGCTGACAGCACAAGAGGACACCTGCATCTGGTGCAGCACCCAGCCATGGCTTATGGGAGCCTGGGCTACAAACTAACCCCGGCGAGGTATGGCAGGCTCCTTTTACCAGGAGCATTGTAACAGTAACAACACCACACACACACACACACACACACACACACACACACACACCCACCTCTCCAAATGCAATCCTATTCAGTAGTCTCTCATACAAAACCAGAGGTTCTGCTAAAAGTCTAATTGTACTCCACCGCACTACAGGTAGGGTTAAGATGAATAGCAGCTAAATTCTTTATGCCTGCCTTACCCAGTGTTGCCATTAAATAATAGTGGACTTTCACATCATTTTCATTTAGAAAT
This sequence comes from Erinaceus europaeus, assembly GCF_950295315.1. Taxonomy (NCBI): domain Eukaryota; kingdom Metazoa; phylum Chordata; class Mammalia; order Eulipotyphla; family Erinaceidae; genus Erinaceus; species Erinaceus europaeus. The sequence continues at coordinate 152,287,790 of NC_080165.1, forward strand.
GATTAGACAATATCTTGGTGTTCACAAATACCTGCTTACTAGAGTTCATCATATGGACAGAATGCATGACATATACAAGTTCCTCAGCAAGGGCCCTTGATCCTGTGTGATCTGTTTGTTACATTGAAATAATTAACTGTGACTATGTTGAAGAAAGGATGTAAAGTAAACATGGAAAAGGAATACATTGTTATGTTTCACTAAACTTACTTTGAATTGCTTTTTCAACACAATGAAGAGCTTGCTGAGTTTTGTAGGATGTAAGAATTGTCTTCCTCGTGTCACTGTTCTCATAACGGCAGAGTATGGTTGGCAATAAGGGATCCGATCCATCCATGCTTTGTAGCTTGTGTGAAAGCAGATCTATGCAAAGTGCAGGGCACTGAAAGATCAGTAGCTAAAACACTTCGAAAACTTAAGACAAACAGCACGTCAAGACTCGTCTTAGTGTAAGTTCCAAGCAACAGAAACAGAAAAACTCTGCCAGTAAAACTGACCAAAGGATACTGTGATTATTAAAGCTGATGCTTATGACCTCACCGTATAAAAACGAATATATATATATATATATATATGCATCAATTATGGATTGAAATAGTATACCAAGAGATTAACCATAAATCAAATAAATAAAATTTATATTTTCACATTGGAGGGTTTTGAATTGAAAATATAATCAGGTCTTGATTTGAAATTTTCTTTTTCTTTTCTTTTTTCTCTTTTATTGCCACTAGGCTTATCACTGGGGCTCAGTGTGAGGACTATGAATCTATGCACTCCTGGGGTAACTTTTCTTTCTTTTTTTTTCCTTCCTCTTCCTCCCTCCCTTCCTTCCTTCCTCTGCTCATCCTCCTGCTCCTTCTTCTCCTTCTTCCTCTTCATCAAATAGGACAGAAAGAAACTGAGAATGGAGAGGGAGATAGAGAGGGAAAGAGGAAGAATGACACCTAAAGACCTGCAGTTTCCCCAAGCAAGGGGGTAGCTAGGACTCCGACTAGGCTGATTGCACAGAGTGATATGAGCACTTAACTGGGCGCACCACCGCCTGGACCCTGGAAGTTTGTATATATATATATATATATATATATATATATATATATATATATATTACATATAATATTTATATTCAAAGTTGCACTTTAAATAGTTTCCCAAAGTGAAAAAAATTTTTATTCAGTTTGAATATTTAGAATAATTCAGATTTTAATCTCTAAAGGTTTTTAAATAAGTAATACTGGTGAAATTGAACTTAAAATGCCTTTCCAATATTCCAAAACTTATCTATTTATAAAACTGTTCAATGCAAAAGAAAGCTTATGAAGATTTAAGAGTGGGATAGAGGCTATGAGATACAAGTTTAATAATCAGGAAGACATGCAGTGTTAGTAAATATTTTTAGCTATTATTAAATTCTGTGGGAAAGAAGACACATGATTAACTCCCTGAGGAAGCACTGCCATTCTTTTCAAGTTTCCTAGAACTGCCCAGTGGCAGGAACACAACAATGACTGGATATTTTTTTTAACCAAAGACATACTTCTGTATTTTGTGGATTTAGTTGAAAATACTTTATAACCAAAGTCATGCTTTTTTTTTTTTTGTTTAAACCAAATTCATGCTTCTGTATTTTATGGATTTAGTTGAAAATACTTTATAACTGAAAGGTCTAAAATTATTCCAAATGGTGGTCCGGGAGGTGACGCAGTGATAAAGCTTTGGACTCTCAAGCATGAGATCCTGAGTTTGACCCCAGACAGCATATGTGCCAGAGTGATGTCTGGTTCTTTCTCTCTCCTCCTATCTTTCTCATTAATAAATAAATAAAGTCTTTAAAATAAAATAAAATAATTCCAAATGCACTGCACTTTTGTAACAGAGTATGCTACCACTCTATTCTCACTAGAGGCCTCCAGTTTTTGTGTGTTTTTCAGTTAGAACAAAAAATTATGTCCTGACCACTGTTTATGGAAAACTATGCATTCCTCAGTGTGTTCTAATGTAAGCTTAGGGGTAAGAAGTTATGTTTCCAAACACACCCATCCAAAAAGATCTGTGTACACCTATTTTCATAGTAGCACAGCTCAAAATAGCCAAAACCTGGAAGCAGCCCAGGTGTCCAACAACAGATGAGGGGCTGAGAAAGTTGTGGTCCAGATACAAAATAGAAAACTACTCAGCTAAATGGTGGTTTCACCTTCTTCACCTCATCTTGGATGGAGCTTGAAGAAATCCTGCTAATTGACATCAGTCAAAAGAGAAGGATGAATAAGGGGTGATCTCACTCATAGACAGAAGTTTGAAGACCAGAAGGAAAAGCTCTAAGCAGAACCTGGACTGGAGGTGGTGCCCTGCACCGAAGTCAAAGATGCTGGGGTGGGTGTGGGGAGGCTCAGGTCCTGGAACAGGATGGCAGAGGAGGACCTAGTGGGGGCTGAATTGTTGTGTGGAAAACTGGGAAATGTTATACATGTACCAACTACCGTATTTTACTGTTGACTGTAAACCATTAATCCCCCTAATAAATAAAATAAAATATATTTCACATATAGAATAAAAAAGAAACCAAGAAAAAAGGAGGGGGAGAGAAACAAGGAAGCAGGAGGGAGAGGGGTGGGAGTAGAGAGGTCTCTTGCACACCAGTCTAGAGGTACTCCGGTCAAGGCCAGTTTGACAAACCATCTCAATTTCACATGCTACCACGAAATTGAAAATGAACTTTTTGTGTGTGCACAATTTCATTTAATCCTTACAGTTCTTTAAAATAGCTGCTATTTCTTTACAACTGTTTGTTTTGTTTTTGCCTCCAGGGTTATCGCTGGGGCTCAGTGCCTGCACTATGAATCCACTGCTCACGGAGGCCATTTTTCCCAATTTTTTTTGCCCTTGTTGTTATTATTATTACTGTTATTGTTGGATAGTACAAAGAGAAATCCAGAGAGGAGGGGAAGACAGAGAAGGGGAGAGACTGACAGACACCTGCAGACCTGCTTCACCACTTGTGAAGTGACCCCCCCCCAGGAGGTGGAGAGCTGGGGGCTTGAACCAGGATCCTTATGCTGGTCCTTGCACTTTGCTCCATGTGCACTTAACCCGCTATTCTACCACCTGGATCCCTCTTTACAGAAGTTGCAACATCTATTTATTGAGTGGAGACAGCCAGGAATTGAGAGGGAAAGGGTCAGCGATGTGGGAGGGAGAGACCTGCAGCCCCTCTTCACGGATCATCAAACTTCCCACTGCAGGGGGGCCTGGGGCTCTAAGCCTGGTCCTTGAGCATCATGGCACGTCACCCCTTCAGGTGTGCCAGTGCCTGGCCCCTAGTGATACTGGTTTCTACATGAGTGTTGTTGAGCGCGGGCCACAGAGAAGAGAGAGAGAGGGGTCCGGAGCGAAGAGGGAACACAAATCTTTATTTGCGCTGGCACCTCAGAGTTGGGTGCTAGAGAAGCAGGTTGGGCCACATGGAGGTAGCGAAAATGGCCGCCTCACGCAGTAACCTTTCCTGCGTCTGAACACCAGAGTGAAGCGCTGGCAAGAGAACGAGGTGCGGAAGAAGAAGGGCTTTTATAGGAGCAGCTTTCGCGAGAATGGGAAGGGGTAGGAGTAACCATAGCACTCCAGGATAGGATGATAACTCTGTGAGAATGGGAGGGGGGAGGAGTGACCAAAGCACTCCAAATATCGTGGGGATATAGACAGTGCCCTGAGGACACAACATGACGCTGGGAACAGGCGCTCCCAGAATGTCCCAACTGTCACGGGAACTAGTAGCCTGAGGGGACAACATGGCAGATGTGACTGCATCTGCACAATTTCCCAGCACATGAGGCCAATGTGGAAACTGAAAATGAAGGTTAAATAGCACACTGAAATCATACAGGCAAAGTGCAGACACAGTTCAGATGAGACCTGTTTTCCTCCAAAGAGCGTGTTCTTTCTACCAAAGCCAAACATGGACAGCAGTGGGCTTTCGAATCTTGGTGCTAGAGTCTGAGATCAGTGATGCTTGTCTGCAGACCAGAGCCAGTCGCTCCTTTTCTGTGTGAGCGTCTCACACCATCATGTTCAAATTTCACTTTGGTTTGTTCTGTCTCAACAACACACAACAGCACACCATCTGCACTCAGCAGAGTAGTCCTCCTTGAGTCAGAATGCTCCACACAACAGACCGCAGTAGCCTTGCCCTGCTCACTTAGCTTTACTCTGGTCTAGTTGACGGTCCCAAAGATGGGTGGCAGCATTTTAAAGATATTTTCTTCAATTTATCAACTGTGTCTTCAATGAATGATTGAATAAATCAACAAATGATTAATGGTCAAGACTGCAAAAAGCCTCTTCTCCTGTATTTATTTTTGTCTGTAGTGCTATTGCTGAAGTTAAATGCCAACACTATGAACCTACAGCTCCCATGAGCCATTTTCACCCTCCCTTCTCTATTTTATTGTACATTATAGAGAGAAATTGAAAGGGGAGGGGTGGATAGAGAGGGAGAGAGAAAGACAGACACCTGTGATGCCCCGCTCCCACAGGTGAAGCTTCCCTGGCCCCCGCAGGTGGGGATCAATCCAGGTGTGGAACCTGGGTCCTTGTGCGTGGCCGTATGTGTTCAGCCAAGTAGGCCATCCTGGTCACCCATTTAGATAAGTAGGTCAAAACATGTGAAACAAAACAATTTGTGACATCAAGAAAAATAAAGCAATAAAGGGGCCAGGTGGTGGCACACCTGTTATAATGCACAAGGATCCTGGTTCAAGCCCCTGACCCCCACCTGCAGCAGGAAATCTCCAAGAGTGGTGAAGCAGGGCTTCAGGTCTCTCTCTCTCTTTCTCTCTCTCTCTCCCTATCTCCCACTCCCTTCTCAATTTCTCTCTGTCTCTATCCAATAATAAATAAATAAATAAAAAGAAAAAAGAAAAAATTGTCTACTGTCTCCTGTTTTCAAATGTGGCAGAAGAGTGGCCAGCACGTAGTTACACAGAAGAAGAGGCAACATTTGTATGTAAGGAATCATTCAAAGAAGCTGTTCATGGATCAAACGAGATCTTTGTAGCTACCACTGGAGCTGGAACTGTTGCTTCCTTTGAAACCTGTATTCTCATATTTAGTGCTAAATGTTTTACAGGCTTCAGGGGCTTAATGTTTTAGATGTGATTTTAGTTGGTTTTTTAACCAAAGAGCTCTGGGAAGGAGGACAGGGAGGGCCCAGAGGTAGGGTGGCTGCAGGTCCTCCTGGTATAGTTCTTCTTCTAGCGTTTGCCCTTCTTCCGTAGCCAGTCAACAGGGTCAGGTTGAGCCTGATGTCAAGTTTCGAGACCTCCTTTGAATCTGGAGAGGTGGCAGTCGTTGACTATGTGGGTAATAGTCTGTCTGGAGCCGCAGGGGCAGTTCAGGTCGTCTCTGGCTCCCCAGCGATGGAACATAGCGGCGCACCGGCCTTCGATAGCGATTGAGGAGGACCCAATCATAACGTGCTAGGTCAAAGCCAGGTTGACGCTTGCAGGGGTCTGTGATGAGGTGTTTGTTCTTGACCTCAGCTGACTGCCAACTCTGTTTCCAAGAGTCTGGAACAGAGAAGTTCAGTGTAGGCGTAGGGGACCAGATTGGGTGACGAGATGTCAAGTGTTGGACAGGGTGGGCGAAGATATCCGCGTAGATTGGCAGGTCCGGTCGAGCGTAGACGTGGGAAATGAACTTAGATGATGCCACATCCTGACGAATATCTGGCGGGGCGATGTTGCTAAGAACTGGCAGCCATGGAACTGGGGTGGAACGGATGGTTCCAGAAATGATCTTCATGGAGGAATATAATTTGGAATCGACCAAGTGGACATGGGGGCTGCGGAACCATACTGGGGCACAGTATTCTGCAGTGGAATAGCATAATGCCAGAGATGATGATCGTAGTGTGGCAGCACTCGCGCCCCATGAGGAGCTGGCCAGTCTTGCAATGATGTGATTCCTCGCGCCCACCTTTGCTGCAGTTTTTATGAGATGTTCGTGAAATGACAGGGTGCGATCGAGAGTAACGCCAAGATAGACTGGCTGGGCTTCATGCCGGATTCTCATATCGCCAAGCTGCACATTAAGCTCACGTGAGGCCGAGGCATGGTGTAGATGGAAAACAGATGATACTGTTTTAGCAGTGCTAGGAATTAGTCGCCATTTTTTACAGTAATCAGATATCAGAGACATGTCTTTAGTGAGTGTTTCCTCGAGGATGTCGAACACAGCAGATGTCATCGGCGTAGATGAACTTTCTTGAAGAAGTTTCTGGGAGGCCATTGATGTAAATATTAAATAGCGTAGGAGCCAGAACAGAGCCCTGGGGGAGGCCACTTGAGACAAGTCTCCATCTGCTAGACTTGTCACCCAGATGCACCCGGAATCTTCTGTTTTGGAGAAGAAACGATATAATGTTGGTATAGTGCAGGATGGCGGGTCTAAGCTGGGGTGAGAGCGTTTTGCAGACACCTGTCTTGGTGAGATGTGAAGCCACATCTTTGTGTCAACAACTTTACTATGAACCATTAATTTCTCAATAAGAGAAGAAACTTGAAGAAAAAAAATTCTTAATTCATTTTTCAATTCACTTGAAGACCCATTAAGACATGTCATGTCATTACTTATATAGTTTTTATTTCTTTATTTTGCCAACAGGGTTATTGCTGAGGCTCAGTGCTGAAACCACTAGTCCACCTTTCCCAGCAGCCAGCTCCCCCACCACCCGCAGATTTGCCTTCCATATTTCATTTGACTGGACAGAGAGATTGAGTGTGTAGGGGGGAGAGAGCAAGGGCAAGAGACAGAGACCACTCGTGAAGCGCCCCCTGCAGGAAGGGCCCAGGCTTGTGCACTGAACTGCGCACACGGTTCTTCTATATGTGGCTATCTTGTCTGAAACTATAGCAAATGCAAAGTTAAAGCAGATTTCACATCCAGTTGCTGAAACCAAACAGTGGACCAACTCTTCTCTCTCTGCAATGCCTTTATTTTGCCAATTTTTCACAGTAAATCATAAAATCTTATCATTGAAATTCTATTAATTGTCAACATAGGATTTTAGAACGATTATAGAAATTATAGTCAACCCATATCTGTGACCTTGGGAGAACTACTGCAGCTTCCAGTGGAGGGGACATGGAACTTTGGTGGTGGGAATGGTGTGGAATTATAGCCCTGTTATCTCATAATTTTGTAAATAAATAGTAAATCACTAATAAAAACTTAAAAAAAAGAATTTTAGAACTATATTAAGCTTTATTGCCTGCTAATTCTCTTCCTTAAAGTTATAAACTGGGAAGAATATTGAAGTGAAGTAGTTGTTGGAGCCCACCAATATGTCAGATATGAAGACGCATGCTCTCAACTCCAGTCCCGTCATACTGACAGAGTGTGCTACTATACAATGTGATGTCAAGGCTGGCAAGGTTCTAATAGCCAAATCTTCCCACTACCTGTTCTTGGTAAATAAAGTTTTACTGCCACAGTTATGTCTGACTGTCTACACACTGCTTGTGTTTTAACAGAGATGAATAGTTACGCATTTACTGTCTCTTTATTTATAAAAATGCTATGCTGAACCCTGCATATTAAATGGCACTAAGACACACTTGACAGAAATGTTTGCATTCATAGTGGAAGCATGGCAATACTGACAGACTACTATCTGAAGGACCAAGCATCACAGCTATGGGTGGGCAAAGTTCTTAAAAAAATATTTAAGAAGTTATAATTGATGGGGTGCTGATTCTATGCTAAATGAATAGATCACTTTACATCACCACTACTATGGCACTCTCCTTTTTAATGAAAAAACTGAGAGATTTTATTTAATTTTTAATAAATTTTTTTTGGTGTTACCAAGAACACACATGGGCAACTTCACCTCTCTTTGCCAACTTTTTCAGATAGACTAACATTCCCAGAAAGAGAGACAAGACAGAACTGAAATAAATCAAGGGTTAGATTGGTATGTACCTTGTCCCTGGTTACTTGGGCAATTATTGACAAAGAACTGCAATGACCTGAAATATGATACTAAAGACATTTAATATCATGAAAGCCAAAGAACAAATCAGGTATGAAGTAGCACTCAAAATATAAAAAATTCAAGAGGTAGAAGTAACTTATTTCAAATATAATCCATATTATTAAAGTTAGGGGAATATATATGCTAAAAGACAAAGAAAGAACCAATTACACAAAAAACAAAAGTTTCTGAAAATTATACAAGTAAAACTATCCAAAAAAGGAGCTCCATGAATAAACCAAATGATATCTACCACATTGACAAGTAATCTTGAAGTATAAAACACAAAAAGAAGGGGAAATTCCTTAATACTCATGAACAATCTATTAGAAAACAAAAATAAGAAGCCCTAAACAGAGGACAGAAACACTGGAGGGCATAAAAGTACAAAAACTTAGACAACAAACAAATGTTTATTGACCTCAGAGAGAAGTAAGTCTTTGCAGCCAGTGTGCACCTGTCAAGTCGAGTTAGGAGTTGGGGGACCCATTATTCTGGTCAAATTTCAGTCTTCCAGAGATAAAGAAAGAAAAATACCTTAATTTTTTTCTGGGAGGACACACATACCAGGACCCCAATGTCCCTTCATCCTGTTCCTTTCTTTCCGCCTCCTGAAGGCTATTCTTTGGTGTAAGATGCCACACCCTGCCCATTTCACCTTGTGCCTTCCCTCACTGTCCTTATATTCTACCGATATGGGAGATCATGCAGTACTGGTCTTTCTCTTTCTGGCTAGTCTCACTCAATATGATGCCTTCAAGTTCTAACCGTGATTTTGCAAAGGTGATGACCTAGTCAATTTTAACAGATGCATGCATAGTATTCCATTGTGTATACAGACCACAACTTCCATACCCATTCATCTGTCCTTGGGCATTTGAATTGCTTCTGAGTTTGTGTTATGACAAACTACTGCTGTGAACACTGGGATGCACAGGTCTTTCCAGATCAGTGTTTTTGTGCGTAGGTAAATCCCTAGGAGAAAGCTTGCTGGGTCATATGGTAGGTCCATTTCTGGTATCCTGAAGAATATGCAGACTGCTTCATATCGGTCAGTTCACATTCCCACCAGTAGTGCAGGAGGGCTCCTCCCCCAGAGTTTTCACATTCCTACCAGTAGTGCAGGAGGGGCTTCTCCCCCAGAGTTTTCATATTCTTCCCACCAGTAGCGCAGGAGGACTCCTCCCTCCCCAGAGTTTTCACATTCCCACCAGTAGTGCAGGAGGACTCCTCCCTCAGAGTTTTCATATTCTTCCCACCAGTAGTGCAGGAGGACTCCTCCCTCCCCAGAGTTTTCACATTCCCACCAGTAGTGCAGGAGGACTCCTCCCTCCCCAGAGTTTTCACATTCCCACCAGTAGTGCAGGAGGACTCCTCCCTCCCCAGAGTTTTCACATTCCCACCAGTAGTGCAGGAGGGCTCCTCCCTCCCCAGAGTTTTCACATTCCCACCAGTAGTGCAGGAGGGCTCCTCCCTCCCCAGAGTTTTCACATTCCCACCAGTAGTGCAGGAGGGCTCCTCCCTCCCCAGAGTTTTCACATTCCCACCATTAGTGCAGGAGGACTCCTCCCTCCCCAGAGTTTTCACATTCCCACCAGTAGTGCAGGAGGACTCCTCCCTCCCCAGAGTTTTCACATTCCCACCAGTAGTGCAGGAGGGCTCCTCCCTCCCCAGAGTTTTCACATTCCCACCAGTAGTGCAGGAGGGCTCCTCCCTCCCCAGAGTTTTCACATTCCCACCAGTAGTGCAGGAGGACTCCTCCCTCCCCAGAGTTTTCACATTCCCACCAGTAGTGCAGGAGGGCTCCTCCCTCCCCAGAGTTTTCACATTCCCACCAGTAGTGCAGGAGGGCTCCTCCCTCCCCAGAGTTTTCACATTCCCACCAGTAGTGCAGGAGGGCTCTTCCCCGTGCCCCAGAGTTTTCACATTCCCACCAGTAGTGCAGGAGGGCTCTTCCCCGTGCCCCAGAGTTTTCACATTCCCACCAGTAGTGCAGGAGGGCTCCTCCCTCCCCAGAGTTTTCACATTCCCACCAGTAGTGCAGGAGGGCTCCTCCCTCCCCAGAGTTTTCACATTCCCACCAGTAGTGCAGGAGGGCTCTTCCCCGTGCCCCAGAGTTTTCACATTCCCACCAGTAGTGCAGGAGGGCTCCTCCCTCCCCAGAGTTTTCACATTCCCACCAGTAGTGCAGGAAGGCTCCTCCCTCCCCAGAGTTTTCACATTCCCACCAGTAGTGCAGGAGGGCTCTTCCCCGTGCCCCAGAGTTTTCACATTCCCACCAGTAGTGCAGGAGGGCTCCTCCCTCCCCAGAGTTTTCACATTCCCACCAGTAGTGCAGGAGGGCTCCTCCCTCCCCAGAGTTTTCACATTCCCACCAGTAGTGCAGGAGGGCTCCTCCCTCCCCAGAGTTTTCACATTCCCACCAGTAGTGCAGGAGGGCTCCTCCCTCCCCAGAGTTTTCACATTCCCACCAGTAGTGCAGGAGGGCTCTTCCCCGTGCCCCAGAGTTTTCACATTCCCACCAGTAGTGCAGGAGGGCTCCTCCCTCCCCAGAGTTTTCACATTCCCACCAGTAGTGCAGGAGGGCTCTTCCCCGTGCCCCAGAGTTTTCACATTCCCACCAGTAGTGCAGGAGGGCTCCTCCCTCCCCAGAGTTTTCACATTCCCACCAGTAGTGCAGGAGGGCTCCTCCCTCCCCAGAGTTTTCACATTCCCACCAGTAGTGCAGGAGGGCTCCTCCCTCCCCAGAGTTTTCACATTCCCACCAGTAGTGCAGGAGGGCTCCTCCCTCCCCAGAGTTTTCACATTCCCACCAGTAGTGCAGGAGGGCTCCTCCCTCCCCAGAGTTTTCACATTCCCACCAGTAGTGCAGGAGGGCTCTTCCCCGTGCCCCAGAGTTTTCACATTCCCACCAGTAGTGCAGGAAAGCTCTTCCCCCCAGAGCCTCTGCTACAATCAGAGTTTCTGTATGGCATTCTCAAAGGTGTAAAGTCGCATCTTGGTTTTTTAAAGTTTTTATTGTTAATTTTTTATTTATTACTGAATAGAGGCAGAGAGAAACTGAGAAGGGAGCGAAAGATAGAGGGAAAGAGATAGAGAGACACCTGCAACTCTGCTTCACCACTTGTGAAGCTTTCCCCAACCAGGGGCTTGAACCTGGGCCCCTGTGCACCATGACATGAGCACTTAACCAGGTGCACCACCTCCTGGCCCCTCTCATTGTTTTTATTTGCATTTCCCCGCTCATCAGTGATTTTGAGCATTTTTTCATATATCTGTTGGCCTTTGGATATATTCTCTGGAGAAGATTCTGCCCATATCTTTCCCCCATCTTTTCAAAAAGGTCATTTGTGTTTTATTATTGGGTTTGGTGAGTTCTTTGTGTATTTTGGTTATCAGCCCTCTGACTGACATACAGCCTACCGAGATTTTCTCTGCACTGTGGGAGATCTCTTTGCTATGATGCCTTGAAATGGGAGGGGGTAGAGAGAAGAAAGAGACACTGACAACACTGCTTCATCACTCGTGAAGATTCCCCCGGCAGGCGAGGATAGGGGAGGTTTGAACCCAGGTCCTTGTGCCCTGTAAGGTGTGCGCTCAACCAGGTGCACCACCACACAGCCCCCCTCTGATTATCTTTCTCATTTGATAGGAAAGTCTTTACTGTATATTAATTGTGCACAAGGCATAATCATAATTTGAAGAAAAGATCATTAAATAAAAATGACACCCAAATTCTTGTGGAAGTTACAGTGTGAATTTACCTTTTATTTACGTAGTCTTTAATTACTATGATGTCCTGCTTCACACACACGAGCCATTGCCCCACCACCACCACTATTTAAAATATCTGTCTCACGAGTCCGGAAGAGAGAGCAGAGCCACCTGTCACAGCATCAGAGCCCTTCCATCACAGCAGCTGCACCCTTGCCATGGAGCCTCCCGTGAGCCGCCAGGGCTCAGCAGTCAACCTCCCTGAGCAGCGAGCTCCCTCTCTCTAGCCACTCATCCTTCATTTCAGAACAAGACATCTATTGCTTTAGAAGCTTCCTCCGACACATACACTGCAGGAGTGAGAATAACTCACGGAATCAAGAACATTTACTAAGTTACATTACTTGGGTGGATGAGAATCTCGTCTACTCTTTCTTGTCCTACTGTGTTTGCCACAGACTATCATTCAGCAACAAAAATAGATGGTATTGTGTCCTCTGGGATGACACGGGTGGAACTGGAGAAAATGGTGCTCAGTGAAGCCAGTCAGGAGCTGAAGGACGGCTCCAGGACGGCCCCACTCACGTGCAGAGTCTAGGCTGCTGAGTATGTGAATGTGGAGAAACGAAATGTCACCTCCCTTTAAGACTGTGGGAGAACTAGAGTGCTTAGCTATGGGGGGGGGGCACAGAGCTTTGGTGACGGGAGTGTTTACAAAATAAGTAAAAAATATTTTTTATCCTCAATTATTTTACTGGGAAAAACGATTCACAAGATGGTTGGTGCAGGTAAACACAGTGTGACAGACTTCTTAGGAGAGACTTTGTCTCCTACTATTCAGTGGGAAACTCCATCTGTAAACACCAAAACCAGCATCTGTACATTATCAAAGTAGAACTAAAATCACATGGAGGTAAACATACAAGCTTAGATATTTTTATGTAAAGTTACACATAGACTAGAGAATGCCGGAATACACTGGGCTATATGCAGTATTATGTAAAGACATGAATTTCATCCTAAATTGTAGAATTGAAAAAGATAATTAAAAATTTGGTCACGGGAGTCGGGCGGTAGCACAGCGGGTTAAGTGCACATGGTGCAAAGCAAAAGGACCGGCGTAAGGATCCCAGTTCGAGCCCCCAGCTCCTCACCTGCAGGGGAGTCACTTCACAGGCGGTGAAGCAGGTCTGCAGGTGTCTGTCTTTCTCTCCCTCTCTGTCTTCCCCTCCTCTCTCCATTTCTCTCTGTCCTATCCAACAATGACATCAATAATAACCAAAACAGTAAAAATCAAGGGCAACAAAAGGGAATAAATAAATATTTATTTAAAAATTTGGCAACATAGAATAGCATTATTACTTTTTTTTTCGCCTAGGTTAAATAACATCAGAGCAATTAGTCTGCCAGAAAAATTTCAGGTACTTTTATATTTCATACTTATATTCCCTAAAGTAAGAGGAATAATTAACTGAAATCCAATTAGTGTAGACTTAGAACACCTGTTTCTGAAACCCTTTGAATAACTTTATCATATTATTTTTTTTCTTGGTCTTTGTTTTAAGATGAAACACATATCCCTACCCAGTGCTCTTAGGAGCTATAAGATTTGCATTTCACATAGAAAAAAAGCATGTTTGTAAATGAAACTCAAAGATTAAAAAGACCAAAAGACTTGTGCAGATATTAGAAAATCTGCAGTTCCTTAACTGACGTTTGAAATAAATTAAATTAAAAAAATAAAATATATAGATATCAAAGCCTCTCCTGATGCTAGGAGTTGAATTTAAGAGAGGATGCTATGCATCCAACATTAAAATATTCCTAGCAAAATTTTGTTTAATATTTACAGCAAAGGAAGAGATCATTCATTTTGGTGGAGGAAATAGCTCTCTTATTTTTCAACAGCAGTGTGGGTTTTGTTGACACAGAACAGTGTTTGTGGTGGTTCTCAGAAACCACGCCTGTGCCATGCATCAGGAAAGGTTTGAAACTGTACCCCTAAAACATGCAGGTGTATAAATAAGTTGCCTCAATTTAAAAAAAAAACCAGATTAAAATCTAAAGGAGAAAGCATCAAACAGGGAACATTTGAAAAATAATTAAAATACAAAGCAGGTAGTAGGAGTAAAGCATACCAGTCATCACTAAATAACAAGTCAAAACATGTTACTGGGTACCAACGTTCGATCAAGTTTAAGAGGAAATTTCAGTGATAAATAGCAAAGCAATAGACAGGTGCATAGAACCAAAGCGTTTTCTCATTGACTTTGGTTTAACAAGAAATTCAAGGAAAAGGTAGTCGAACGCAGCGCCAAGACTCCCACAAAGCAGTTCACTCGTGCAGTGCAGTGCAGTGCAGTGGGGGAATAGCCAAGGCTCCCACAACGCAGTTCACTCGTGCAGTGCAGTGCAGTGGGGGCATTGCCAAGGCTTCTACAAAGCAGTTCACTCATGCAGTGCAGTGCAGTGGGGCAAAGCCAAGGCTCCCACAATGCAGTTCACTCATGCAGTGCAGTGCAGTGGGGGCATAGCCAAGGCTCCCACAACGCAGTTCACTCATGCAGTGAAGTGAAGTGCAGTGCAGTGGGGGCATAGCCAAGGCTCCCACAATGCAGTTCACTCATGCAGTGCAGTGCAGTGGGGGAATAGCCAAGGCTCCCACAACGCAGTTCACTCGTGCAGTGCAGTGCAGTGGGGGCATTGCCAAGGCTTCTACAAAGCAGTTCACTCATGCAGTGCAGTGCAGTGGGGCATAGCCAAGGCTCCCACAACGCAGTTCACTCATGCAGTGCAGTGCAGTGGAGCATAGCCAAGGCTCCCACAATGCAGTTCACTCATGCAGTGAAGTGCAGTGGGGGCATAGCCAAGGCTCCCACAACGCAGTTCACTCATGCAGTGCAGTGCAGTGGGAGCATTGCCAAGGCTCCTACAAAGCAGTTCACTCATGCAGTGCAGTGCAGTGCAGTGCAGTGGGGGCATAGCCAAGGCTCCCACAACGCAGTTCACTCATGCAGTGCAGTGCAGTGGGGGCATAACCAAGGCTCCCACAATGCAGTTCACTCGTGCAGTGCAGTGCAGTGGGACATAGTCAAGGCTCCCACAACACATTTCACTCATGCAGTGCAGTGCAGTGGGGGCATAGCCAAGGCTCCACAACGCAGCTCACTCGTGCAGTGCAGTGCAGTGCAGTGGGGGCAGTCCTTTGCTGCCCATGTGACCCGGATTCTAGCAAGACCCCTACTGCTTTGAAGGAAGATTCAGTATTGTGGGGTTTCCTCTCTGATTCTGTCTCTCCCAGAAAAAGTCAGCTCAGAGAAGTAAAACATAACATAGTAGTAGTAGTAACTAGTAAGCAGTAATAGTGGTAAGTACTAATAAGTACTAGTAAGTAGTAGTAGTAGTAGTAGTAAAAAGTAGTAGTAACTAATGAGTAGTAGTGGTAAGTACTAGTAAGTAACTAGTAAGTAGTAGTAACTAGTATGTAGTAGTAGTAACTAGTAAGTAGTGGTAGTGGTAAGTAGTAGTAACTAGTAAGTAGTGGTAGTGGTAAGTAGTAGTAACTAGTAAGTAGTAGTAGTAATTAGCAAGTAGTGGTAGTAACTAGTAAGTAGTGGTAGTGGTAAGTAGTAGTAACTAGTAAGTAGTAGTAGTAACTAGTAAGTAGTGGTAGTAACTAGTAAAAAGTGGTAGTGGTAAGTAGTAGTAACTAGTAAGTAGTGGTAGTAACTAGTAAGTAGTGGTAGTAACTAGTAAGTAGTGGTAGTGGTAAGTAGTATTAACTAGTAAGTAGTGGTAGTAACTAGTAAGTAGTGGTAGTAACTAGTAAGTAGTGGCAGTAACTAGTAAGAAGTGGTAGTGGTTAGTAGTAACTAGTAAGTAGTAGTAGTAACTAATAAGTAGTGGTAGTAACTAGTAAGTAGTGGTAGTGGTAAGTAGTAGTAACTAGTAAGTAGTAGTAGTAGTAATTAGCAAGTAGTGGTAGTAACTAGTAAGTAGTGGTAGTGGTAAGTAGTGGTAGTGGTAAGTAGTAGTAACTAGTAAGTAGTAGTAGTAGTAATTAGCAAGTAGTGGTAGTAACTAGTAAGTAGTGGCAGTGGCAAGTAGTAACAGCAGCAGCAGCAGCAACAGTAGGAATGCAAAGGAGAGTGATTCATGAATGAAATAAGAACAAAAGAGCTAGTTACTAAGATGAGCAGAGGAGTGTTTCTGAGGAGAGGAGGCAGCAGAACGTGCACTTTCCCATGAAGCCTCTCTGAAGCCTCTGTTCCCATGAAGCCTCTCTCTGATCCTTTGCTCCAAGGACTCCACTGCAACTGGAAAAGTCGATGAGCACAGAGAGCTCACTCTCCTGCTCCCCTACATAGGCATGTTGAGCTCTGTGCGTGCTGGAGATTCTATGTCCTCTGGGGCACAGGGACATATGGCCCAAGTCGGTGCTTCCTCTGTGCCTGATGGGCCTCACAGCCATCAGAGACTGCAGCCAGCTTACCTCCTCCCTCCACCATGCTAAGCAGGACAGCTAGGGAGGAACCCAGCCTAGCTGGAAGCGATAAGACCCAGCATTCAGCTAGCACCAGGGCCCAAGACCATGTGCCTGCAGTGTGCCCTGTCTGCATTCTCTCTGTAACCAAGATGGAAAACAGTGCTGTTCCTTTGTTGGGGCAGAGACCTTCCTGTAGAGATCCAGATTTCTTGCCCACCAGTGTATAAAAACTCCTCTCTCTTCACCACACCAGGCTCTGGTCTCATGTTTGGGGATGATTTCTGCAACAAGGAGGCAGCAGAACTTGCATTTTTCCATTAAGCCTCTCTTTGAAGCCTCTCTTTCCAAGGACTCCATTACAAAGCTTCCTCATATTACCCCAGAACCCAGGCCTCAGGATCACCAGTTCATGCAATAGAGGACATGAGACAGCACTCACTGTGTCCAACAGAGGATGTGAGACAGTCTAACCTTGCCCATGCAACAGAGGACGTGACACAGTCTCACCATGTCCATGCAACAGAGGACGTGACACAGTCTCACCATGTCCATGCAACAGAGGACGTGACACAGTCTCACCATGTCCATGCAACAGAGGACGTGACACAGTCTCGCCATGTCCATGCAACAGAGGACGTGACACAGTCTCACCATGTCCATGCAGCAGAGGACGTGACACAGTCTCGCCATGTCCATGCAGCAGAGGACGTGACACAGTCTCACCATGTCCATGCAGCAGAGGACGTGACACAGTCTCACCATGTCCATACAGCAGAGGATGTGACACAGTCTCACCATGTCCATGCAGCAGAGGACAGGAGACAGTCTCACCATGTCCATGCAACAGAAGACGTGACACAGTCTCACCATGTCCATGCAACAGAGGACATGACACAGTCTCACCATGTCCATGCAGCAGAGGACAGGAGACAGTCTCACCATGTCCATGCAGTAGAGGACAGGAGACAGTCTCACCATGTCCATGCAGCAGAGGACAGGAGACAGTCTCACCATGTCCATGCAGCAGAGGACAGGAGACAGTCTCACCATGTCCATGCAGCAGAGGACGTGACACAGTCTCACCATGTCCATGCAGCAGAGGATGTGACACAGTCTCACCATGTCCATGCAACAGAGGATGTGACACAGTCTCACCATGTCCATGCAGCAGAGGACGTGACAGTCTCACCATATCCATGCAGCAGAGGACAGGAGACAGTCTCACCATGTCCATGCAGCAGAGGACAGGAGACAGTCTCACCATGTCCATGCAGCAGAGGACGTGACACAGTCTCACCATGTCCATGCAGCAGAGGATGTGACACAGTCTCACCATGTCCATGCAGCAGAGGATGTGACACAGTCTCACCATGTCCATGCAGCAGAGGACGTGACACAGTCTCACCATATCCATGCAGTAGAGGACAGGAGACAGTCTCACCATGTCCATGCAGCAGAGGACAGGAGACAGTCTCACCATGTCCATGCAGCAGAGGACATGACACAGTCTCACCATGTCCATGCAGCAGAGGACATGACACAGTCTCACCATGTCCATGCAGCAGAGGACATGACACAGTCTCACCATGTCCATGCAGCAGAGGACAGGAGACAGTCTCACCATGTCCATGCAGCAGAGGACAGGAGACAGTCTCACCATGTCCATGCAGCAGAGGACAGGAGACAGTCTCACCATGTCCATGCAGACTTTATAAGGAAGCCTGTTCTGGCACATTCTTATGCATTTTCTCTTTGCCACATGTTAATACTCACTAAAGGTAAAACCTGATTTTTAATACCTTACAATGTATCCTATCTGCGTTTATATTAAAGGGAGCAGCAGCCACTGAAGGATAATTATCATGTCGCCTTTCCTCACCAAAGGGGAAAACATAAGTGAAACTGAATTGAATGAATAAATATTTGATGATTACATCCATTATCTCAGTTATTGAAATATATATATATATATATATATATATATATATATAATCAAGAGATACTTTACAAAAACATCTTTAAAAAAAACATTATTTGTAAATAGACACATATTACAATGTGAAGAAAAAGGATACAATGTATGAGGGTCTGACCAGACCATGAGTCTGATATCCTTGTTGTAGGGTTAAAGGGAGGGGGGTCAGATGCACAAAGCGGAAGCTAGGCGAACCAGGGTAAAAAGCCAGTTACTTGGGTTACAGTGTAGACATCTGAGTTCTGAAACACAGGGAGTGATAATATAGGCAGCTTGGGAGAGGGTTAAGATAAAGAAGGGATAACGGTATTCAGTTAAGAAGGAAGACTGTCAACCATAGAAACAGAAAAACAGTGAAACAATGAACAGAGAAACCTGGTATTAATCGAGGGCTATAGAAATAAAAACTCAGAGAAAGAAAATGGGCTGGTTTTAGGTTCAGGAGTTCTGAAATCATTAACACAAGCCCAAGGGGAATGGTAAAGTTGGCACCAATTCCAGGAAACCAAACGCACCATAAAGGGGTACAGAGGCAAGCCAGCTCCTGTCTTTTTGAACACATCCTGCGAGGCCAGCAGAGCCTGATGTCCACAGTTCAACATCTCCGGAAGAGGTCCTGTGTCATAAAAGCACTTTAAAGGTAAGCCTCACAGTGGACAAGTCCTTGACTGTTGGCTCAGAGCACCAACTTGAACTAATGCTGGATCTTTCAATGGCTAGTTTTCAATTAGATGTTCATATTATCTATCATACACAGCTTGCTTTGCTTATTAAAATATTTTGCAGAGAGACCTTGAGATAAAGGTTTATTACTTAGGGGAAGGTTTTGTCTTCTGTTAATTTTCTAATATGAAAATAAACTGATGCTTTATTATCATCTACTTCAAAAGGGAATAAATTATTTTAAGTCTTTACCAATTAATCCATCAAATATAGGAATATGACAAAAGCCCCAAACATTGCAATTATGATTCAATCTTGCTCTCACTATATTCCAAATAATGTGGATAATGCAAAAATGTTTTTATTCAATCAGGATTTGTACTAATAATGGACCATCGTGTTTTTTCAATTAAAATCACAAAATGAGTATTTTTTAAAGTTAGTAAGACAGCAAGGAGCCAACTCATGTGATGTGTGAAAAGGAGATGTGACTTTGAAATGTTCAAAGTTATTATCAGTATCGATGCATGCACCATATTGACACAACAGACATTTCAAGCATCACCTTTACTTGAAATTGTAATTAAAACTGGACTAGGAATTAAAATTTTTCTAGCCAGCAACTCTGAAAACAGCCTTTCATAAAGGTGA
The DNA here is from genome assembly GCF_950295315.1 of Erinaceus europaeus. Lineage (NCBI taxonomy): Eukaryota > Metazoa > Chordata > Mammalia > Eulipotyphla > Erinaceidae > Erinaceus > Erinaceus europaeus. The sequence goes on from NC_080165.1 coordinate 152,307,308, forward strand.
ACATAAAAACATATAATCTCTAAAATCAAATTATAAGTAAGGCTGACACTAAGATCATATCAAATAATGCCAAAGATTCACCTCATGAATTGGTACTAAGAAATTCATTTTTTCCTCATGTTTTTCCTTAGTGACTCAAGCACTATATAACAAACGTTGGAGGATCTCTGGCCATAATACTCAAGTACACATCTGTTCAGTAAAAAGTAGGCATTCCTAATAAATTAGAGAATGCTACATATTTTTCATGAAGACTTTATAAAGACTCAAAAAAGTACCTCATAGAACAGGGCATTACTAGCAATAAGAGAAAATTCTGAGACACTGGGAGGAAAAAGAAGTGTTAACTGACATCACAAAATGGAACTTCAAACTACCCACTGAGACAAAGCTGAAAAAAGAAAAAGTTTTCATTTTATTTATTTATTTATTTATTTAAGAAACAGTTTTAATGTGAAGAAAATCAGTCTCCCGCGTGCATGAGTAATCTTTCTCCTGCTAAAACAAGAATCTACCATCCAGTTCATACTTCCCTGTGGCTGGGAAATGGTCTTATTGAAGGAGTCAGAGTACCTTCTGGTTAACAACACCCTCTGATACTAGCAGAAAGTGCACACAGTACCATGATGGGATCGGAGCAGGTGTGAGAGGGACCTCGCTCGGCAAAATCCATGGCCATTGATATGTTCTAAAGGACTTAGGTTTTTTTTATTCAGATTTTAAATGTTTGTTTTGAGGGAAAAGCATTCATATGATTACATCATCGGTAAGGTGCTATATTTAGGGTAATCTACTATTTGAAAAATATTTTAAAAAACTAATTGTGAGCAAGCTTGTAAAATAAGGAATGAACGACAGTTACTGGGTGGTTTTACGCACATGCAAAACGTAAGTACAGAATAAAAATGTGAAAACATTAGAACTAATCAAACGATGGTGGGTACTGGGTGGCATGTGGTTGGGCAAGACGGGCAAAGATCCTAGTCATGTGACGGTTCAGGACCTTTGTGGCGGCTACAGTGAGTCGACCTGCACACACACTTGTAAAAACCCAACAGCGCAGCCCCATAGAGGATGTGAAGTTGATGACACACATTAGGTGTTAATATCTATACAATTGTATGCCTAAAATAGACTTGCTACTTTTCCCAAAATGGAGACCCCAAATCTCATCTGCTCTATTCATGCCTTTAGTTTCCTGATTATTAAACTATTTGTTCTGCTTTATATCTGAATGCTTTTCAGCCACCAAGCTGCAGATGCTACCATGATACCAACTTGATTTCCCTGTGCAGACGCCTTCACCCATGTGTCCTGGAACCCCCCCCCCCCCCCCGCCCCAGAGTCCTGTCCCACTAGGGAAAGACAGACACAGGCTGGGGGTGTGGGTCCACCTGCCAACACCCATGTCCAGTGCAGAAGCAATGACAGAAGCCAGAACTCCCCCCTTCTGCTCCCCATAAGTTAAAATTTTCTTTGCCATAGAAAACACATGACAAACTTCAGAAGCAGCACAAAGGTGATGGTCAAAGAAACATTATTTAGAGGAACTCCCCTACTCCACCAGTCTTACCAATGAGACTCAGTAACTGCATGACTTTAGTGATGCTAGTCACCACTTCTTTTTTTTTTTCTTTTAGGTAGAAAATGAACGACAGATAAGGAGAGAGAGAAAGAAAGAGATACCACCACTCTGACCCACTGCATATAAAGCTCACCCCCTGCAGACAGGTGGCCGGTTGCTTAAGACCTGGATCCTCACCCATGGGAATCACCTGTATGAACCACTTCCTGTGCTCCTCAGTGTTTCAACACCCAGTCTCTGTAACGCGTGCTTTGTATCGGTGAGGATACACTAAAAATAAATTGATGTCTTCCTATATACACAATACTAGCTAGAAGGTAGAATGGAGAGTAAAATCATTTATAATGGTCACAAAATAAAATACTTTACAATAAACTGAGGATATACTTTAAAATACTCTGAACAGCAGAAGAGCAAAGAGCAGATGAAGTGTCCCTAGCATGAGTCAAAATTATAAAGCTGTCAATTCTCAACGTATTAACCTAGAACTTTACGATGATTCCTAGTAAGAAAGTAGCTGTTATGATTTCAGATTTTTAGAGAAATAATTATAGTTTAAAAAAGAGAGAAATCCTACAAATAGATTAATTGCATGCACCTAGCTCAACTAGATACGAAGGCATAAGTATGACAAGGTTTTATATGAGTGTGAGTGGAGCAGAATAGAAAGTACAGTGAGTGACACAAGGACATGTGCAGATTCGACATGTAAAGACTGCACTTCAAATTACTGAAGAAAACATGTATTTTTAAAGAAAATTATTAATAAAATCTTTTCAGCCACCAGGTGCCAGATGCCATCAGGATGCCGGCCAGGCTTCCCTGGACGGAAGACCCCACCAATGTGTCCTGGAGCTCCACTTCCCCAGATCCCTGCCCCACTAGGGAAAGAGAGAGGCAGACTGGGAGTATGGATCCACCTGTCAACACTCATGTTCAGCAGGGAAGCAATTACAGAAGCCAGACCTTCCACCTTCTGCATCCCACAATGACCCTGGGTCCATGCTCACAGAGGGATAGAGAATGGGAAAGCTATCAGGGGAGGGGATGGGATACGGAGTTCTGGTGGTGGGAACTGTGTGGAGTTGTACCCCTCCTACCTTATGGTTTTGTTAATTTATCCTTTCTTAAATAAAAAATAAATTTTAAAAAATGGCAGAAAAAGGAAAAAATTGTCAATCTTTAGAGAAAATATAATATTAGATCTATATTTAAAATATGACATAATTGTTCTTAACAACTTGCCAGGGAGGTCAACAGTATTCAGACCTTACGTTATGGTTAATTCTTTGAACTAAATGAGTTAAAACACACACACAGGAAGCTTTCAGTTGTAAATCAATGTTTTTATTTCTATATGTATGTATATGTGTATGTGTGTGTGTACGTATATGTATATGTATATGATGTGTATATGTATGTATATATATATGTGTATATATATCCAAGCTATTCAGTCATACTGTATTGCACCAAAGCACAGGATTCTGGGGAAGGAGGGAGAAAGAAAGGAAGGAAGAGGTAGAAGGGGTTTGGGAGCCCTGATGGAAAGAAAGTAGCTAGTTGGGGTGAGAGTGTTCTGCATTCATTTATCACAGGGAGAGAGATGAGAAATTGTACCCGCGCTCCTAACCTATAAACCACTAAACCATAAACCATTACTGCCCAATAATGGGATATAAAACATTAAGTTATAATCTGGTATTACATACTTTCAGAATTGGGAAAGCTTTCCATACTGTACTCAAAATCCAGATATAGAACAACATGAATGTGATCCTATAAAGTATTTAAAAATCATCTTAAAACTTGGGGGGAAAAGCATAAGCAAACACGTATGAAAGCGACAAAATGCAGTGTAGAACAATGGGTAGCGCGCCAGCCTCGTGTACAGGAGGTGCTGAGCTTAGCTGACCCCTAGAACCACCAGAAGGGCGCTCAGGGCGAGAGATGACTTCCTTCCTGGAAAGGCTGAGTCTTGAGCCCGGCCCAACCACACACTGGGAAGCCTGCGGGCATAGTGTCCTTCCTCTCCTCTTTTGTCTGTCTGCCTGACTTAGTCTCTTTCTCTCTGGAAAAGTCAGTCTACAGCAGTAAAACCCTTGTGATGATGAAAAAATGTAAATAAAAAAGAAAAATGGCAAGACAGCTGCGATTTATACTGCTGCTAAGGGATCTATAATATATCCATAAATATATAACTTATACATACAAATGGATCCAAAATATACCTAGGATGTTCAAGTTCACTTAGGTTATGGTAGCTTAATATTCTGTTTATTGACATTTGTTACTTATCAGATTTACACTTAACTCACGAATTCAGTGAAAGATCGATCACACCTGGTGACCAAGTCTCACTCATCAGATTCACACAAGGTCAACACCACAAGAATCACTGTGGAGAAACACATTCTCTTGAATTGTTGGTGAGATGGTACCATTTCATCACCATGGTAGTTGGGGATTTGGCAATGCCTAGAAAAACCACATATATCTTTGACCTGAAATCCTAGTTCTAGAAATCAGTCTGGGGCTATGGCTCTAGGGCCACAGAACGCACACGTGAGCACATTCATTGTGACGCAGACTGTGATCGTGGAAACTGCACAGCGGTACCCGAGAACAGTTTGGTAAAGTACAGAATGTCCAAATAGTGGAACTATTCAAACACAGCCATTCAAGAAAGACTGAAGAGCCTACAAAGCTGATAAAAGTAATTTCTAATATGCTATTATCTTTAAAAATCTTTTAATATACTGTGTATGAAAGAAAAAATTAATGCAACAAGACAGAACTTCATGAAAATGGTTACCTATAAATGATCTGTGAATGTGGTAGAGGAGAAAGAAGAAAAAAAGTTAAAATTTTATTAACTTGTATTATTTTTATTAACTTGCATTATGATAAAAATAAATATAAAATGCTGAAATTTAATATAAATGGAAAAAATCAATCTTTCTATTTAATTTCTAACATATACAAAGGACTTCCATCATTTTTGAGCCTTTTTGTGACTGTAACACAGTATTTTGTTGTTGTCAGGAGAGCTAGACCCACCGTAGTCAATGTCTCAGATACAGAGGGACAGGGAGGGAGAGACAGCGCACTGAGGCGTCACTCGCGCAGGGGTGATGCTCACAGCTGGCTCATGCAGGTGACAAAGCAGTTACACTGTCTGGCCGAATGAGCCTGTCAGCACTAGAAGATTACATTCTGGAGTCAAAGGGGATTTCAAAAAAAAAAAAAAAACTGACTTAGAATGTTTGCTGTTGGTGGTAGAATTAGTATATTGACTCTAAAAATATGTTTGTGGTACTAGATAAGACACTGAATAAATGTAGCTTAGTAGGAGTCCTTTGGGGTGAGGGATAGGCAGAGGCACACCCACCCAGTAAAACATGCTATCACCAGGCTCAAGGACCTGGGTTCAAGCCCTTGGCTGCACATACACAAGAGAAATTTCACAAGCGGTGAAGCAGTGCTGCAGGTGTCTCTCTTCTTCTCTTCCTCTCCATACCTCCTTCCCTCTCAATCTCTCTCTCTCTCTAGAGACAGAAATAAATAAATAGAATGTATAAAGGACAATTCTCTTTTTAACAGAAATATCACTGCCTTCTCTGGAAAGAATCATCTTGTACATAAATTAAATAGGAGATAATCTATAATTTATGTTGCTGTTTCTGGAAGTTTTTATTCCCAGTTTGGGAAAAACAAGGTTTAAATGGATTGAAAAGAGTCTGAAATTTTTCCGCAGTATAGTTATCAGAAAAGGCGACGGGTGATAGATTAGAGATACCTACATGTAGGGGCTGGTGGTGGCACACCTGGTTGAGCGCACATGTTACAATGTGCAAGGACCCAGGTTCAAGCCTCCAGTCTCCACCTGCAGGGGGAAAGCTTTGCGAGTGGTGAAGCAGGGCTGCAGGTGTCTTTCTGTCTCTCTATCTCCCCCTTCTCTCTCAATTTCTGGCTGTCTCTATCCAACCAATTCATAAAGATAATAAAATAAAACAAGATGATACCTGCATGTGTGTGAATATATATTCTGTGTATAAATATGTGTATGCACTTAGATGCACACAGTTCTATAGACTTGTACACAGATGTCACAAACATGTCTTCTTTCTAAATGAATCACATTTCACATTCATTCTCTGTGGAAGGCAGCATGAGCATCTAAGTGCATTCCAGCAGTGAAGCGTCACAGGCTGAACGGTGGGCACCAAGTCTGGGCAGATGGGGGCAGGGGACGTTAGGCGAATCTGGATATGGTGCGACTGGCTTCTGGGCCCTTGTGCCTGGTTCCTTACTCACACAGTCACTGAATCTGCTGCAGAGAGAGAACAGGGCACCGCACCAGTATGCACTCCCCAGCAAAAATGCGCCTTCCATTAAATTGCGTACAAAATGACAGCTACTTTTAAAAATTGCACAGGGCACTGCATAAACTAATAAGCAATTCTCATCTATAATGGATGCATGCTTTTTAAAACAAACAGGCTTTTAAATGGTGCATTTCTATAACTCTTCATTCATGACACTGGCACTAGAGAATTAAGACAGTGATTTACAAATACTGTATTTCTAAAAAATAAAACATTCTAATTCTTAGAAGTATGCCTATCATAATTCCATTTTACAGAAATATGAGTAACTTATCAGAAAAGAATTATCTTATATCTGAATAGAGCCAGTCAGAAGGTATCATTTTTTGGAAAATGTAATGACAGAAGGCTCTCTAGTTCCCTCCCCTACAGATAACAAGGAGGTGTTAATCGTACATAACCTTACCCCAAAAAAAGTACTGGAAAATCTCTCCCCACTCTCAAAAAAATTTTACTCTTTAACCATGTTCCAGTGGGAAAAAGGTTCATGAGCAGAACAAAGAGAGTGAGATCCCTAACCCTTTCTCCGCACACACGCATGATAAGTGCACACAGTTCCTAACTACAGCCACTTCCTGGAATATGGGTTCTACTTAGAGACTGAGAAAGAGAGAGTAGGAGGAACAATAAAGCCAGTGGTACCCACTCCCCTCCTGACCCACCCAGGTGTGAGGTCCTGCACTCAGGCAGTGGTGCTAATATGACTCTTGGAAGGCTTTAAAATCAACAAGCTACTGAAATGTTTTCAGTATAACCCTTGGTGTAAGTAAAATTCTGAATTGAGAAAAGAAGAAGGAGGAGGAAGAGAAGGAGGAGAAGGAAGAAGAGAAGAAAAAGCAGGAGGAAGAGGAGGAAAAGGAGGAGGAGGAAGAGGAGAAGGAGGACGAGAAGGATGAAGAGGAAGAGGAGGAGGAAACTTCTTTCCCTACTCCTCGATTGTGTGAGCTGAGGGCGGGCAGCGCTGTGTGGACGGTCAGGGCCAGGGAAGATTGGAGGTCACTGAGAGCCTTATGGAGAGGGACAAGGTGTAGTGCTGCAAACGGCCTGTGGGAAGGGACTTTGTCAGTGGAAAAACACCAGAAAAAATAAGACTATTTTGTCCTATGGGGGAAACATGGAGTTGTAAGCATAAGTGAGAGTCCCCCACCCCACTAATTCACACATGTGCTGCCACTAGCATTCATCTGAGAAAACAGCCGAATTTTTATTAAGAATCCAAACCAAAACTATAAAAAATCTCTGTACTATAAGATAAGGAAATCAGTTTAATAGCAGCCTTCTCAAATGCACCCTCCACTCATCCGCACTGACTTCCTACAAGACTCTACTCACTGCCCTCTATTAGACTCTCCTTCCTCTCAGCTGTCGGACTTTGGTCTGAGGACGCTGCTTCATGAACTTGGTATAACTCCTCTCCTCTTTACCTTTTGTGCCAAATACGTTCAAGTCAAGTGTTATTAGATCCAAACTACCTGATTCTACCATTCCACCCAAAGCACGGCACACGATGTTTAATTCAGATCCTGTGCATGACACACAAAGACATTTGTAATTGAATCAAATACATATCATTTGAAAACATCTTTTATTCTGCCTGATTCTGTATTTGACCAGTGTGTTATATTTTGCCTGAGTCTCTTGTTTAGAAAGTAAGTTCCCTGGTGGCAGGAGTCTGTGTTTCACTCTGCATTGTACGCAGAACTTATCACATGGAGTCTGAGTTGTTAGTTTTTTCCTTTGTCTAGAAAAGTTTTTAGTTCTAGTCTTCAATTTTTAGAAATAGAGAGAGAAAAAATAAGAAAGCACTATTGTCTGTTAGTATTTAACAACCGAACTCCCAGTCCACAACTCTGATTCTCAGAGATAAAATTTTTATATTCAGCCTTCATTGATCAGATGTGCCATCCACGACTAGCAGACGATACTCACACATGGAAACACACACACACACACACACACAAGACAATATGGTCTTTTCATTTTTTCACACTGAGTCACTTTCCTAGACTTAATTAGAAATTCCCCTCAAAAACTTAAGTATCAAGTAAGCTCTTTACACTTCTCTTTAAAATGCACTTTTGAATATTAAAATGCTCTTCTGTGCAACTTCTCCATCAATAGTCAATCTCATTGACAAAAAAGACCAAAATGTCCCCTTGGTCCTCTGCCACCTTGACCAGTACAGGTCAGACTGACATCCCCACCTTAACGTTATCAACTGCTGAAGTTCCTTTAAGTCAGTCAAAATTAGGAGCTGCTATGATTAAGCATGAAAACGCAGGCTGCTTTACTATTCTTTTCGCATATACCAAAGAGTATCGACCTATTACTTTGCTCACGTAAAACCTTAGTAGCACAGATCCATAGGTCATAAAAATATACAACAGGAAGAAATCTCTCTGTTTATGACACGAGGTCTCAGGCTCATGGTTAGTTGAGCACATTTCTAGACAAAAAGAGACCATGGTTCCCAGCCTCCGAGGCAAGAGAAATGAAGCAGAAAGAGTTGCCTCCCAAGATTTTTAGAGCAATAAATAAAGCCGGATGACGGAGAGGGAAGGGAAGAGGTGGTTCGCCTGAGCAGGGGGAAAGGAGAAACAATCGTGAAGTCTCACAAAACATACACAGATTGCAGAGAAGTTCGGAGACTCCTGAGTGACCTCAGCTGCTCCGCAGCCCCCATTTTCATTGTGATCTTGTGGCTTTTTATTTGTGACTTATATGAAAAGAATCATATTGATTGGGGCAGATTTAACTCGGTAAAACCTATTCTACTGAGATTGTGTGTGCTAGGTGATTTTATCAAGTTCTCTTTTGGTTTCATTTTCTTCCTCATCCCTGTTCCCTGGAGAGGCTGCAGCCCGGCTTGCAGAGCAAATTGCCCTAAATTGAGTTCTTTCTCTGGCGTAGACAGAGCTGCCTTTGGCTCCTCGGCTTGAAAACTTCATGCCTTCTTTTTTTTTCCCCTTCTTCCTTAACAATCTCCTTCCCTTTTCCCAATTAAAATGGAGAAGTTTGCACCGGTCCCTGCTCCCAATTAAATGAGCCCTGCCTTCCCACCACGCTCCCCAGCTCCTCCGCCCCTCCCTTCATTAGCCTTATTCCTCTGAGGCTGCCTGGCTGTCTGCCAGGGACTTATGGCAAGAATTCAAAATCTTGCACACTTTATCCCCTCCAAATCATTCTTGAATATAAGCAGTGTGCTCCTTCGGCCCAGCATGAGAAATTCAAGAACGTGTTCAGAACGGAGAGGGGGTGGGAAGGGAGAGGAGAGAAAAAAAATGATTTATTTAAAAGGCTAAAAGCCTATGCAGAGACAGACACGCTAAGAGAGGTTAAGCTTCCCAGTTAATTGACCCTGGCTTCTTCTTTAAAAGCTGGAGTCGAAGAACAACAAGTGACAGTTGGGTGGCCTTGCTTCCTGTCTGAAGCTCTCCTGCTACAGGGCCTCCTCCGAGCTCCAATTCTGCACCATCACCCATTCAAAAGCTAATGCCACTGGTGTGAGTGTGTGTGTGTCTGTGTGTGTCTCTGTGTGTGTGTCTGTCTGTCTGTCTGTCTGTGTGTGAGTGTGTGTGTATGTGTCTGTGTCTGTGTGTGTGAGTGTGTGTGTGTGAGTGTGTGTGAGTGTGTGTGTGTCTGTGTGTGAGTATGTGTGTATGTGTGTGTGTCTGTGTGTGTGAGTGTGTGTGTGAGTGTGTGTGTGTGAGTGTGTGTGAGTGTGTGTGAGTGTGTGTGTGAGTGTGTGTGTGAGTGTGTGTGTGTGAGTGTGTGTGTGTGAGTGTGTGTGAGTGTGTGTGAGTGTGTGTGTGAGTGTGTGTGTGAGTGTGTGTGTGTGAGTGTGTGTGTGTGAGTGTGTGTGTGTGAGTGTGTGTGTGTGAGTGTGTATGTGAGTGTGTGTGTGTGAGTGTGTGTGTGAGTGTGTGTGTGTGTGAGTGTGTGTGAGTGTGTGTGTGTGTGAATGTGAGTGTGTGTGTGTGAATGTGAGTGTGTGTGTGTGAGTGAGTGTGTGTGCGTGTGTGTGAGAATGTGAGTGTGTGTGAGTGAGTGTGTGTGAATGTGAGTGTGTGAGTGTGAGTGTGTGTGTGAATGTGAGTGTGTGTGTGAGTGTGAGTGTGTGTGTGAGTGTATGTGTGAGTGTGAGTGTGTGTGTAAGTGTGTGTGTGTGTGTGTGTGTGTGAGTGTGTGTAAGTGTGTGTGTGTGAGTGTGTGTGTGTCTGTAATACAGATCAACATGGGGTTTTCCAAAATGAAAGTGTTGCAGGCCACTACAGCAGCGGCCACTCTCAGCCACCACTGGGGGTCAGCAAGTAACCAAGCCTTCAGGTGACCCCCAGGGGCCAGGCCATGGAAACAGAGGGGCTGTGCTGGCTGTCTGCGGCCCTGCTGGCGGCAATTCTGCCGGTTCCACTCCCAAGCCCTCCACACACATTTCAGCAGAGGTAATAGCAGAGTCCAGTCGTGGTGCTTACTGCAGGCCTGACCCTCGGGTCTGAGCCTTCACAGAGCCTCACGGTACCCTTCTCAGTGCAGGGTAGTGGCTGTCTCTACCACCCGGCGCTGCCTGCATGGAAGGCGGCTGAGCACTGAACCACCTCACCAGCTCTAGCAGGAGGTGCCTCCAAGCACAGACACTCACTGCTTCTAGGAGCGCAAATATTAAGTGAAAATAGGCCGCATAACTGAACAGAACACTTGGAACCTTTCCCAAAACACAGCAGAGGCTAAGGGCAATGTGTAGATGATTCTTTAAAAGATTTTATTAATGAGAAAGACAGGAGAGAGACAAGGAACCTGACGTCACTCTGGTACATGTGCTGCCGGGGATTGAACTCAGAACCTCATGCTTGAGAGTCCAGTGCTTTATCCACTGCAACACCTCCCAGGCCACTAGATGATTTTTTTAAATTTTTTTTATTTAATTACTGAATAGAGACAGAAATTGAGAGGGGAAGGGGAGAAAGAGAGACGGAGAGACACCTGCGCCCTGCTTCACCACTTATGAAGCTTGCCCCTGCAGGCAGGGACCAGAGGACTGAACCCGGGTCCTTATGCACTGAGTGTTTTAACCAGGTGCATCACTGCCTGGAACCCTGCAGATGATTTGTAAGATGTTTTAAGAGTCTCAGAAGATGACCCTTATTTCCACAGACTGGGACACAGTTTTGACCATCACTAACTGCTTTGTTATAGATTCTATGTAACCTGCTATTTTATTTTTGGAGGACGGAGGCCTGAGGTGTGAAGGCACCGGACTCAAGCAACACGTCCCAAGCTCAGCTCAGGCTTCCTATGCACCAAAGTGATGTTCTAGTTCTCGCCTTTCTCAAGTAAATAATTTTATAAAAAAATAAATCCTATCTTTATTTGATTTTATTGTATTGCCATCAAGGTTATAACTGGAGGCATTGCTCCCAGAGAGAAATTGAAAGGGGATAAAAAGGGAGAGAGAGGGTGTCCGGCAGTAGCGCAGGGGATTAAGCGCACATGACACAAAGCGCAAGGACCTCAGTAAGGATCCCGGTTCGAGCCCCCGGCTCCCCACCTGCAGGGGAGTCGCTTCACAGGCGGTGAAGCAGGTCTGCAGGTGTCTGTCCTTCTCTCCCCCTCTCTGTCTTCCCCTCCTCTCTCCATTTCTCTCTGTCCCATCCAACAACGAACAACATCAACAACGACAATAATAACCACAATGATAAAACAACAAGTGCAAAAAAAGGGGGAAAATGGCTTCCAGGGGCAGTGGATTCATGGTGCAGGCACCGTGCCTCAGTGACGACCTTGGATGCAAAAAAAGAAAGAAAGGGAGAGAGAAACAGAGACTCCTGCAGCCCTGTTCCCTGCAGCCCTGTTCCCTGCTTGTGTAGCTTCCCCCCTGCGGGCTGCAGGCTGAGAACAGGGATCAAACCTGGGTTCCTGCATTTAGTACCATGTGCACTTAAGCAGGCCACCACAACCCAGGCCCTCACTGCAGACTTTTTTTTTTTTACAATATGTGACTAAAGCTTGAAATAATTATTACCAAAGTCTAATAAACATAAACTTTAGCTGATGACACAAGATATTTTCAATATATGCAATAGTGCCATAACTTACCACTTAGAAAAAAAAAAAAAAGATCAGATGGTAGTGCAGCGGGTTAAGCTCACGTGGCACAAAGCACAAGCACCAAGTAAGGATCCAGGTTCGAGCCCCCAACTCCCCACCTGTAGGCAGTCGCTTCACAGGTGGTGAAACAGGTCTGCAGGTGTCTATTTTTATCTCCCCCTCTCTGTTTTCCCCTCCTCTCTCTATTTCTCTCTGTCCTATCCAACAACAAAGACAACATCAACAACAACAATAATGACCACAACAAGGCTACAACAACAAGGGCAACAAAAGGGGGAAAAATGGCCTCCAGGAGCAGTGGATTCATGGTGCAGGCACTGAGCCCCAGCAATAACCCTGGAGGCAAATAATAACAGAAAAGTGCAAAAAGCTGTAATTTAAAAAAATTAAAATTATATTGATATGAGGATAAATATTATGGTGAGCAGAAGGGAAATGTCTTATAAAGATTTTTGTAGTCCACTTTTACCTCCTATAAAAGACAGTTCTTTTTCTCTACATGAAATGCAGAACTGTCGCCTGAATTATAAGAATTAATTAAAAACAGCTGAAGATATAAGGTAGCTGACATACTCACAGTAAAGGAGAGCACATTATAAGCAGTATGTCTGATACATACAATCCAAGTCAAATTTCTCATAACATTTTGTACAATAATTAGGAGAGGAGGGCGAGCGAATATTGGCATCAGAGCTAGAATTGTCTTAGCTTGCTAGGTGGCCACAAAAATGTGACCTGACTCCCCAGTTTCCCCCCAAATGTGAATTAAAGCTAGTTGTAAACGTGATGTGAAGTGGTTGTAAGAATGGACAGCATCGGGAGCCGGGTGGTAGCGCAGGGGCTAAGCACACGTGGTGTGAAGTGCAAGGACCAGCATAAGGATCCTGGTTCGAGCCCCTGGCTCCCCACCTGCAGGCGAGTCACTTCACAGGCGGTGAAGCAGGTCTGCAGGTGTCTGTCTTTCTCTCCCCCTCTCTGTCTTCCCCTCCTCTCTCCATTTCTCTCTGTCCTATCCAACAACAACGACATTAATAACAACAATAATAACTACAACAATAAAACAAGGGCAACAAAGGGAATATATATATATATATATATATGGTGAGCATGAGGAAATGGTGCTCATAATCAATGCCCACACTGGGCAACACTAACCCTCTCAGAAAGTGCCTCAAGGAAACATCAGCCATTTTACAGTCACCATCACCAGAACCCTCACTGTGGCTATTGCAGGATTTTGAGTTTTCAAAGATTAACCATCAGAAGGAGAAGGGATGTGAAACACAAAAGGGGATTTAGAAGCACTCACTCCATTCGTCCAATGGTGGTGTAGCAGCAATGTACAGAGAGGTGATGTCCACTGCTTGTACCCTGCATAGCTGAGAGCGTCCAAATTGGGACAGTCATAAAGATCTGATACATTTAAGGAACTAATCGTGCCATCCATTATGGGGTGAGATATTCCAGCCTCAGGGAGTTATCTAAATCAGAGAGTGAAAAGACAGAAGTGTGTATGTCTACACATCAGATACCAGTAAGGTCTTGTTCAGCTCAGGAGCGAGCTTGGTGATGCTGGTTCAGAGAAGGCATGGGACTGCTCTGCGAGGGGAGGCTCAGCAGGCCAGGGCTCCGTTTTCCATCCTACACTCACTATCACGGGGATTCACAGTCATGACGTCAATTTTAAGTCAGCTGTACGCTGAGCCTCAGGTGTTCCGAGCACTTGTCCCGACAGGTGCTTTGTCACCATCTGGTCTGGTGAATGGCAGGATCCATCCTCCATTGCAGAAATCCAAGAGGCACCTTGGTCTTCACCCCCACCCCCACAGCCAGCGTCTACTGACGATTCTATTTCCGTGACACTGACCAGAGATGGACAGTCCCCTCAACTTCTGCTGCTATGGCCCTGCTCTCTCTCATGTCTGCACTACCGGGATGATCTCCTGAGGCAAGGAATCCTTTATCCCAGCTTCCTCACTCACCCCCATTCTCCACTCCAAATCACCTCCCTCTCCTCACCCTCACAGACTTCCCATCCTAACAGTCGGACTGCATTGCCCTCCAACATAAAACCTACTTCCTGGCAAACTCCCCTTCCCACTTGTGTCAGCAAGCCTTGTCATCTTGTATTTTCATGACCATCATTTTCTTTTTTGCTTCTTTGTTCCTTGGTTGTTTTATTTTTTTTCCTATCTGCAATGTCATTACTTTCCCCACTCAGCCAAAGTATCCCATTCGTGCCTAAAAAGAAGCATTACTCTAAGTTGTATATAGGCCCATAGACAAAGCTTGCATCAGTCACTGATAGAAATATGTCAAAATCCTTTCAAGTTGAGGGTTTGTCAATCTTCTAATTATTTCTGTCCATTTATGATTCACATATTATAATAACATTGCATTATGTAACTTCTAAAATACAAACACACACACACACACACACACACACACACACACACACACACACACACATATATATATATATATATGTATATATATATATATATATATATATTTAGTTCTCTCCTAATAATATAATGGTTTAAAATCTCTTTTGCATAAAAAATTATCCAACACTTTATTTTGGCTAGTATTTTCTTTTTTAAGATCTTTAAAAATTATTTACTTTCTTTCTTATAGAGAAAGACATTGAGAAAGAATGGGGAGATAGGTAAGGGAAGAGAGAGAGAGAGAAAGAGAGAGAGGGAGAGTGAGGGAGAGTGAGAGAAGGATCTTCAGTGCTATTTCAAGGCTCATATGCTTCTGCCCTGCATATGGGGACCAGGGGCATGAACTGAAAGTTGTGTGCTCAAGCAGATATAGCACCACCTAGCCCCTGGTTAGTATTTTCAGGCCAATATTTCTCCATCCTTTAATTCTCTCTGTGTTAATCCATGCACCTTGATTTTCTGTCCTCGTTTTTCCTTCTCTGAATCTTCAAGAAGTACTTTGAATAATCACAATTTTAAGAACTATTCCAGATATTGGCGATCAGGTTGAAAAAGATAATGAAGATTGCCTCTGTCAGGATTATAGTCTAGTAAAAGTGAAAACAGAGCTAATACAGCAACAATGCGACAGTAATATAAACCATGATGAACGTATTTTTAAATAATGTTCTACTTACATTATTATAGTCTTTACTCTTTTCAGAAGCTTTTTTTTTCTTTTTTAATTTCCCAGACTACTAGAATAGCTTTGCAGTTGGGTAGTCTGGAGCAGGAAAGACATAGTAATCACCAAAATCCATTGTCTTGTTCTGAAGAAGATTGTCTTGAAAAGCAAAAAATCCTAATGATTATGTGGGCTCAGTTAAATTGTAAACATTAAGCTGTCGGTAGAAATATACTGAGATTATGTTGATATAAAGTCAGTGATGAACAGAAGTTTATCTTACTCACTGGGAGTAGAGGAGGTCTGAAGGAGAAGAGAGGAGGAAAAATGGGATCGAATGATTCTACTACAGGTGGATTATATGCCAAGAGTTCCTTTATGGTGTACGTCAATTTTTAAATTCAACATTTTTAGTAAACATGTAGAGTATCTCCCTAAGATAAGCACTGAACCAGACCTGGCAGTGCGATGATATATATGGCTTAATATTTTCCTTCAAGTAACTGGAACTTAGTGTTAAAAAGACAGGGAAAACTTTAGTAAGTTTTATTAAAACAAGTTCTAGAAAGTGTCATGGTGAGATCTGACAGGAGCCTTTGGAGATATTTGGGACAAACTGGATCTGAGTAAACAGAATGAGACTGAGACAATTCTTTGTGATTTCAGAGTACTTATGGCCTCTGTCACCTTCAGGTATCACAGTGATAAATTAACAGTTCTGTAAATAGCATTAATGTCACACAGTGGAGTTTGCCACTATCTTTTTCATATGCTACTTTAAAATGTTTTATGAACTAGTTAAACATGGGAGTAGACACACTTGAAATATCACACTAAACTGACAATGAAAAAAAGTTCAAGCTTATAAATCTATAAATATGACAAGGGTAGGAGAGATGACACAGATAAGAAATATCAAAACCATTTCTGAAATTCTGGAAGATGGATGAACAGTAGCTGTTTAGCAAACCAAATAATGTTAACCCTCAACTGTAACTGAAAGAAACCAATAGGAAATTGACATTTTTACTTTGAAAATCTCAGCATATGAAAAAACCCAGCATCATTGAAGATGATTTCGCAATACAGTGGAAAATGTGTGTGTGCATGTATTTTGCCGATTGTGTGGAGAGGATCTGTTGAAAATTTACCTGAATCGTTAGATGCTAGGCAGACCTCTCCCCTGACCTGAACTGTTGGGGAATCCCCTGATTTCTTGATAGACCCCTGGATTATCCTTTCTGCTACTTCTCTGCTGAAATATTCTCTTCATGATTATAGTGTGTATTATGACCAGACACGTCAGAATTCCTCTGCTTTCTCTGTGGCTTCTGTGTCCTCAGCCTATAGGGATGTTTAGCTACACAGGGTGAACACAGATAAGTGGGTCCAAAGTCCCTTTAGACCAACAGTGGCTTATGAACTATGCCTACATCCTTAGCGTAAGATCCGGAGTTACAGCGTAAACATAGAATCGGATATAATTGCTAGAATTGGATATAACAAGTCTGAATAGTTACCACATACAGAAAGAGAGATCTTTCAATTATACATGCCCTTAAGATGTGTGTGTTTATCTTTAAGATGCTTGTTTATGTCCTTCAGATGTTTATACTGGACATAGCTGTCTGCACACATGCCCAACAGACAGAGGAAGGGGAGAGTCCGCACAGGGCATTCCACAGAACCTCATTGTGAGATGCTCACAGTGTATCTGCTATTCCATATCCCATCTTTCCTCTCACTTCTAACTGTGCAATGAGATTCATTTCTCAACCCTGAGGTGCAAATGAAACTCTGCTGCCACACATACAGACAGCCCCCGCAGTCTCTCTAACAGAACCTGAGTACTTCAGACTCCAGGGTACAGCAGAAGATATGGTTAGCTGTTCTACGGAGTAACAAAGAATGAAATGCAAAGGAAGAGGGCCTGCAGATAATTACCAGATTCCTTTCCCAGAACCCAGACCACTAGACTTCCTCTCTCAACATAAAACCTGACAGTTTTCTCCTAAGAAACTGAAAGAGCCAAAGAAAGCATGTGGATCTTCTAATGTGAAAGAAATGAAAGCCTAGATTTTAAGACTCTGAATCAGGTCATGGTCATGAACTAGATATACCCAGGCTAGAACCTTCTAATGGAAGCTTTTATTATTGTGAAGGAAATATATTCCCAACCTCAAATTTAGTCGTTCAGTTTAGTAGCTAGGCTGGGAAGATATTGAAGTGGTGGAACATAGGATTTCATGACAGAAGTTCCACATTTAATCTTTGACACTAACAACAGCCAAAACTAAGCAGTGAAAATTAAATAAATAAGTAGTTATACTATACCATATCTGTAATTACAGAATAAGAAAATTACAACACTCAAGATCACAAGTCATTTGCTTCCTTCATGAATTTTTTTGTAAAATAAACCCCACTGTTAATTTGGTAGTAAGCCAGTAGAGAAATTTAGGAAAGACAGACACAGTTCCGAAAAACAATAAAAGCAAAGTCCCTGGGTGATAGTAAGGGCTAGAGTATTATCATCTGAAGAAGCAAAAATATCTGAAAGAAGTGAAGGAAAAAATTGAAAGATAATCTGATTTATTTAGCCAAGATCTACCTATAGAGACAGTGAATGTTTGTAGAGGGTAAGCTCAATGTAAGCTTCTCCCATTAGTCACAAGGAGAGCACTCCTATGAAGGCTCTTTGAAGATGACACAGCAGAAAAGAAAGTGGCAGCTACTCTTAATTTACATGGAAAAATTATTCACTATTCCCAGATCCTCAACATGAACTACTAAATCATAACTATAATATATGTAACATCTAAAACAACACTCGCTTATGGGGGACTTCCAGAGGCAGGGCTACGGAGTGGCAGCAGCTGTGTTTCCCTCCTCTCCTCTCCTCTCCTGGGTCAACTAGGAATACAAAGGTGACCACCTGGGATGGCAACAAGACAGGATTAGAATGACTCCAAGAACCTACCAGATCACCGGTGAGTGCAAACACGTGTGGCTCGTGGACAGAGAAGAGCCTAGGGAGAGATTAAGTGGCTGGTAACAGTCCAGCAGTTTACCAGTTGAGACACCACCTCCAGTCTGATGCACCAACAAAAATATGGCTGAAGGGAGGAGAGGACGCCCCTAAGACTCACCAAATGCAACTGTGAGTCTCCATTGCTACTGCCCTCAGAATCTGGAGCAGCAGGGGGAGGTCCTGTGCTGACACCAGGGGACAGAGATGTAACCAGGAAACAGGAGAAGATCTACACCTTGGCGGTCTAGCGGTGGGGCTGTGTGGTGGGTGCCTTTCTATGTTGTTCTCCTGATGAGAACATCCTAAATAGTTGCCTCAGAACCTATAGTCTATACACGAGACTTGTTTATAAAGTCATAGGGCCCATCAGTGCTACCCAACTTGACAGAGAACCTGAATTGAGCCTGGAGCTTTTTATCCTTGGGGTGTGAGAGTTTCTTTGCATAACCACTGTGATATCTCTCCACCACCCTGATTTATCTCTTGGTCAGGAGTGAGGGATTAAGCTAAGAAGCCTACTTATACTTTAAAAGCCCTCAGGCTCCCACAGCCTACAGGGAAGAAAAAGAACAAAAGAGCCTTTAAAAAGCCACAGTACTCCAACTCAGGGATTAAAATAATATTGAAGCAGCTATTACTTACCACAACTGTGAACCTGTAAGTACCTTACTTAGACACAAGTCAATCCAGACAAGAGTGATCAGTAATTTGAATAGTACTGAGAGACCGACCTCATAACATATTACATAGAATGGTTAAGCCAACAAGAAGAAATACTGGAGAAATGAACCAGGACAAGAGTCCAGCTAAAAGCCCCCCAAAGGGTGAAGCACAAAATAATGAGGTCAACAGTCAAACACTAGTTAAGGAAATAATCACAGGAGTAAAGAGTTTGAAATAATTTTCATCAGAAATGCAGAAACAACAAATGAGACTCTGAAATAAAACACTAATTATCTGAAGGTTATTAGAGAGCTGAAAGCTGAAATAGCTGCATTAAGAGCACAACTAGCTCAAAAAGCTGAAACAGTATCAGAGCAGGGTAACAAAATAGATGAACTCCAGAAAACATAGAGGGGAGAGAGAATAGAATAAATGAGGCTGAAGACAGAATTAGCAAGATCAAGGATGAATTAGAGACAACTAAAAAAGAAGTAAGAGATCTCAAAAATAAATTAAGAGATATTGAAAACAACAACAGAGACCTATGGGATGACTTCAAAAGAAATAATGTATGCATTATTAGCTTACCAGAGAAAGAGAAGGAGGGGAAGAAAGCATTCTTCAGGGCATAATAGCTGAGAACTTCTCTAGTCTAGACAACATAAAAGACATAAAGGTTCAAGAAGCCCAGAGGGTCCCAAACAGAATTAACACAGACTTAAAGACACCAAGACATCATATTTAGAATGGAAAGGAATAAGGATAAAGAAAGGATCCTGAAGGCTGCAGGGGAAAAATGTCAATAGCCAGAATTCACCTACTAAAAGGCACAGAGTAAGAAGATAGATCAGAAAACACAACCCAACCATATGCTGTCTACAGGAAACCCACCTAACTCAACAAGACAAATACAGACTAAAAGTGAAAGGATGGAAAACTATCATACAAGCCAATGGCCCACAAAAAAGGGCAGGAAAAGCTATTCTTATATATGACACGATAGTCTTTAAAATAAATAAAATTTAAAAAGATAGGGATGGACACTACTTAATGTTCAGAGGATCAGTCAATCAAGAGGGCTTAACCATTATTGACATCTATGCACCCAATGAGAAGCCATCTAAATACATCAAACATCTACTGAAAGAGCTACAGCAATATATTAACAGTAACACACTCATAGTAGGGGACTTCAACACCCCACTCTCTCAACTTGACAGATCATCCAGGCAGAAAATCAATAAAGAAATGAAGGAGCTAAATGAGGAGATAGATAAACTAGAACTATTGGACATGTTCAGAGTCATTCACCCCAAGAAAATGGAATACACATTCTACTCAAGTCCACATGGGTCATTCTCAAGGATATACCATATGTTAGGCTACAAAGACAGCATCAGCAAATACAAGAGCATTGAAATCATCCCAAGCATCTTCTCAGACCACAGTGGAATTAAACTAACACTTAACAATCAGCAAAAGATTAGTAATAGTCCCAAAATGTGGAAGCTCAACAGCACACTACTTAACAACTACTGGGTCAAAGAGGAAATAAGGAAGAAATCAAAATGTTTTGAGAGTTCAATAAAAGACACAAGTTATCAAAATATTTGGGACACATCTAAGGCAGTACTGAGAGGGAAGTTCATAGCCATACAAGCACACATTAGGAAACAAGAAAAAGCACAAATAAACAGCCTGATTGCACACCTTAAAGACCTAGAAGAAGAACAAAGGAACCCTAAAGCAACCAGAAGGACAGAAATCACTAAAGTTAGGGCATAAATCAATAACACTGAAAATAAGAAAACCATACAAAAGGTCAATGAAAGTAAATGCTGGTTCTTCAAAAGAGTGAACAAAATAAAAAAAACCTTTAGCCAGACTCATAAAACAAAAAAGGTAGAAGACCCAAATAAATCGGATCATAATTGAAAGAGGAGATATCACAACGAACACTACAGAAACTAAACATATCATGTGAGGCTTATATGAACAACTATAAGCCACCAATAGAGGACCTGGAAGAAATAGATGATTTGCTAGATTCCTACGAACTTCCAAAATTAAAGAACTAGATAATAGGAACAGGACCATCACAGCCAATGAAATTGAAACAGTTATCAAAAACCTCTTCAAGAATAAAAGTCCTGGACCAGATGGTTTTACAAATGAATTCTACAAAACCTTCAAAGAACTAATATCTCTACTTTTAAAAGTCTTCCAGGAGATTGAAGACACTGAAATACTCCCAATCACTATGAAGCCAACATCACTCTGATACCAAATGCAGTCAGGGACACAACCAAAACATAAAACTACAGATCCTCTGATGAACATAGATGCCAAAATACTGAAAAAAAATCTAGTCAAACAGTTACAGCAGTATATTAAAAGACTGTTCATCATGACCAACTGGGGTTTATCTCATGGATTCAAGGTTAGTTTAATATACATAAATCAATCAACATGATCCACCACATCAATAAAAGCAAGACCAAAACCCCATGGTCATATCAATAAATGCAGAGAAAGCCTTTGACAAAATACAACATCCCTTTATGATCAAAAGACTTCAAAAATGGGAATAGATGGAAAATTCCTGAAGATAGTGGAGTCTATATATAGCAAACCTACAGCCAACATCATACTCAATGATGAAAAATGGGAAGCATTTCTCCTCAGATCAGGTACTAGGCAGGTCAGCCCACTATCACCATTGCTATTCAACATAGTGTTCGAACTTCTTGCCATAGCAATCAGGTATGACCAAGGAATTAAAGGAATACATATTGGAAGAGAAGAAGTCAAACTTTCCCTATTTGCAGATGACATGATAGTATACATAGAAAAACTGAAGGAATCCAGCAAGAAGTTCTTCAAAAAAAAAAAAAAATCATCAGGCAATACAGTAAGGTGTTAGGCTAAAAAATTAACATTCAAAAGTCAGTGGCATTCCTCTATACAAACACTAAGTTAGAAGAAGTTGAAATCCAGAAAACAATTCCTTTTACTATAGCAACAAAAACAATAAAATATCTAGGAATGAAGCTAACTGAAGAAGTGAAAGACTTGTATACTGAATATTATGAGTCAGTACTTAAGGAAATTGAAAAAGACACAAAGAAGTGGAAAGATATTCCATGTTCATGGGTTGGTAGAATTAACATCATCAAAATGAATATACTACCCAGAGCCATATACAAATTTAATGCTACCCCCATCAAGATCCCAAGCACATTTTTTAGGAGAATAGAACAAATGCTACAAATGTTTATCTGGAACCAGAATAGACCTAGAATTGCCAAAACAATCTTGAGAAGAAAGAACAGAACTGAAAGCATCACACTCACAGATCTCATTGTATTATAGGACCATTGTCATCAAAACTGCTTGGTACTGGAACATGAATAGACACACTGACCAGTGGAATAGAATTGAGAGCCCAGAAGTGAGCCCCCACACCTAGGGATATCTAATCTTTGACAAAGTTGCCCAGACTATTAAATGGGGAAAGCAGAGTCTCTTCAACAAATGGTGTTTGAAAAAATGGGCTGAAACATGCAGAAGAATGAAACTGAAACACTGTATTTCAACAAATACAGAAGTAAACTCCAAGTGGATCAAGGAGTTGGATGTTAGATCAGGAACTATCAGATACTTAGAGGAAAATATTGGCAGAACTCTTTTCCGCATAAATTTTAAAGCCATCTTCAATGAAACGAATTCAATTACAAGGAAGACTAAGGCAAGCATAAACCTATCTGACTACATCAAATTAAAAAGCTTCTGCACAGCAAAAGAAACCACTACCCAAACCAAGAGACCCCTCACAGAATGGGAGAAGATTTTCATATGCCATACATCAGACAAGAGGCTAATAACCAGAATATATAAAGATCTTGCCAAACTCAACCACAAGTAAGCATCTGACCCCATCCAAAAATAGGGGGAGGACATGGACAGAATATTCACCACATAAGAGATCCAAAAAGCCAAGAAACACATGATCAAATGCTCCAAATCTTTGATTGTCAGAGAATTTCAAATCAAGACAACAATGAGATACCACTTCACTCCTGTGAGAATGTCAAACATCAGAAAAGGCAGCAGTACCAAATGTTGGAGAGGTTGTGGGGGTCAAGGACCCTCCTGCACTGCTTGTGGGAATGTCAATTGGTCCAACCTCTGTGGAGAGCAGTCTGGAGACTCTCAGAAGGGTAGACAAGGACCTACCCTATGACCCTACAATTCCTCTCCTAGGGATATTTCCTAAGGAACCCAACCGCCTCCCCCCAATCCAAAAATATCTGTGTACACCTATGTTCTTAGCAGCACAATTTGTAATAGCCAAATCCTGGAATCAGCCCAGGTGTCCAACAACAGATGAGTGGCTGAGCAAGTTGTGGTCTATATACACAATGGAATACTACTCAGCTGTAAAGAATGGTGACTTCACCGTTTTCAGCCTATCTTGGATGGACCTTGAAAAAATCATGTTGAGTGAAATAAGTCAGAAACAGAAGGATGAATATGGGATGATCTCACTCTCAGGCAGAAGTTGAAAAACAAGACCAGAAAAGAAAACACAAGTCGAACCTGAAATGGAATTGGCGTATTGAACCCAAGTAAAAGACTCTGGGGTGTGTGGGTGGCTGGGGAGAATACAGGTCCAAGAAGGATGACAGAGGACCTAGTGGGGGTTGTATTGTTATATGGAAAACTGGGAAATGTTACGCATGTATAAACTATTGTATTTACTGTTGAATGTAAAACATTAATTCCCAAATAAAGAAATTTAAAAAAAAACTAGCTTATAATAAATTCACACTCTGTCTAGAGTACTTGAAGGGGAAAGAATATGGTAGACTTGTTCTTTCTTTCAGAGATCTACACTGCCTCTAGCACAGTTCTGCCGGGATAGCCTGAGGGTGTTTCTTCCCTAGCAAGTGCTCTCTAGGTTGGAGAGAACTCAACTGGAGCCAACCTAGGTTACTGCGTGGGAGAGGGATCAGGAACTTGTGCCAGGCAAGCATCGCAGGAAATAGACTCTGGAACTCTTGGAGCCGGAAGGCAATCCCCAGTGTGTTCAGACAGAAGAGCAGTTGTATATATACTCGCCAAGTAGGGTGGAAACAGTGACATAGAGAGGGTGGAGTGAAAAGAGACTGGTGGAAATCAGGGTGTACTACGAGAGGGGGTGGAGCAAAAAGACATCATGAACCAGTGGGGATTAAACCAATGCCCTACAGGCAGGGCGGTTCCTAGGTAACTGGTTATGTAAATAGACTGCAGGGATAAGCAGGGGGAAGCTGGCATACTGCCCAACACAGTTCCCTGCAAAACAAACTCTAAATTCTATTTTCACTTTTGTCATTTAATAAAAAGTCCTTCAAATTTATTTTTCTTAATAGAAACATAGGGCTTAGTGATCCATTTTCAAAAAATGAGGAATAGCAGTATATTTTGTCGGATTAACAGAGCAAAGCACAGTGATTGAAGAATAAACACATAGATTATGAAAAGTAAAAGTTTTAAAAAACTGAAACAAGATAGTTAGGTGTGTTCAATGACTGATATGAAAAAAAAAAATTCTAAATGCTTAAAACCTGGTTTCAGGAAAGGCTGAAAGACCAAATGTTTAAAATTTACAGCATTGAAGTTGGATGAGAGGAGTATACATGTGACCATACAAAAGAACTTGAGTTTCTCAAGGCCCTGATCCCATCTGCAAGAAGGAAGCTTCACTGCTTATGAAGCAGTGCTCTGTCATCCTTGTTGGATAGGACAGAGAGAAATGGAGAGAGGAGGGGAAGATAGAGAGGAGGAGAGAAAGACAGACACCTGCAGACCTGCTTCACCGCCTATGAAGCGACTCCCCTGCAGGTGGGGAGCCGGGGGCTCGAACCGGGATCCTTATGCTGGTCCTTGCACTTTGCACCATGTGCACTACCGCCAACCCTCAGGTTATAACTTATTAAGTGTTGGTGTGCATGAGACCCCTTCTGTTTCATTTGGTTTAAATCCCCCCTGCTTAACACTATTCTATTTATATAACCACTTCATTCTATTTATATAACCGCTGTTAACAAGCACCTCCCTCCAGGGCATTGGTTCAATCCCCACTGTTTCATGATATGTTTTTGCTCCACCCCCCCTCCTTGTCACACCCTGATCCTCTCCTTGTCACACTCTGATTGTCACCAGTCACTTTTCTCTCCACCCTCTCTATGTCACACCCTGTTTCCACCCTACTTGGCAAGTATATATAAAGACAGCATTGTGAGTTTTAGAGTACTTTACCTTGAGTTTAGCTTAGCTCATCTTAGATTGTGCTGCGTCCTGCATGAATAAAGAGATACTGCCTACAGCTCAACTATGAGTCCCTGGTCGTGTTACCTGCCCGTGAAGCCAGCCCGGCGAAAACAACCTAACCTGTCGAAAACAACATATGGCTCCTGAACAGGGACTGAAATAAGCCCTGAAACTTGGACCGGCATCAACGTGGGACCCTACCCACCCATCGTCCAGATAAGTAAACTTGGCTACCCATCCACCATGGGTTGCCTTTCTACTTATGAAGAGGTTTGCCAAAGCCTCTACTGTTTCATCATGAGACAGTTAGTCTGTCTCTGGAACATTTTACTCTGGGCCACATTTTGGTTCCCTGACTGGGAACTTTGGTTTCTTATGACTGGGATCATAGAGCTTGGGAGATGCACGGAGATTTCTCCTTGGACTTTCTGGATTCCCTCTCCCATGTTTCCTGAGGAAAAGGACTACATTTTGCTCCGGGCCACAGTTTGGTTCTTTATGAGCGTGATCGTAGACCTTGGGATATGCATGGGGATTTCCCCTGGGACTTTCTGGACTTCTTCTCGCATGTTTCCCATGGAGAAGGACTACTCTAATTTGAAGAGCATTCTCCAGTACCCTGGCAGTTCCCAAGTATGGAGACATGTGGTTAGTTCTACTCTCCTGATTGGATTCTTTCTTCAATGGGAAGACGCTTTTAAAAATGGGTGCCTGAAGCAATCCAGCAGGAACAGTCAGAAACACCCTAAATGGAATTTCGAGGACCTTTTTGGACTAGGTCGCCCTCCGGGGATTCTTAATCCTACATGGTGAGATCTTGATAATCTGGTTCAAGTTGCGTTTCATAAGAGAATGATTTGAATGACTGAATTTTTGTTTGACATTGACTTAAAAAAAAAATGCTGGACGCAGCCATGATTTCTAGAGACATCCAGAAACAATCCAAAAAATTGTTTTTTCCTCCTTTGATTTCTCTTTTACGTCTTGACATGAATCTGAAACGTTTAATCCTGAAAACTGTATGAGTTATGGGTGGGGCAGATAGTGCAATGATTATGTTAATTATTCTCATGCTTGAGGCTTTTAACCGTGGTTCTTCTGTTTACCTTTCCACATATTATTGAGTTTAAACTGTTTAAACAACCTTAAAATCATACTAGAAACGACTTCCAATTATAATGGAGTTATCAATTATAGTAAACTTCTAATCTGTAACAAGTTTTGTTTGACAAGTAAGTGAATTTCAGCTGTCAAAGTCTTCACATGAAAAAGCATCTACTCAAATGGAATTCCTGGAAATCCATTTGGATCCTGTTCTCTGACATCGCCCCCGGAAACCAATGAGGTGACCTGGCACGACCTGAAGAAACAGATTCACAGACTCCAAAGATCACTCTCTACAGAAAAGCAAAATTCTGGTGGCCAACATTCCCCATCGAGACAGACGTGCAGCGTTTCATCCTCCGGCATTTTCTTCTGTGGTCAGCTACTTTGGACTGGCACCTCCATCGGACTTACTGGTACACACAGCTGTGTTTCTCAAAGACTAACTTCAGCCAATTGCCTTGAGACTTTATAGACCATGTCCCCTCGCCTGCAGGCTCTGTCCCAGAGGCAGAAAACTCCCCCTCCTTATTAGGTTATGCCCACAGAGGCATGAAGCGCCCCAAGAGGCAAGAGATGCCCACAGAGGCAGGAAACGCCCTTTGAGGCAAGAGATGCCCCCAGAGGCATGAAGCGTTCCCAGAGGCAAGAAATGCCCTTTCGCCTGCTAGGCCTTGCCCTTTGAGGCAAGAAAAGCTCCACTTGGCATCACACTGGTTATTGCTGCTCGCCTATTTTGTTTTCCATGTCATATGCCGTTTCTTTTGAAAACGCCTGTACGATATACATTTCTGTTCACTCCGCAATGGCCATTAGTTAAAAAGAAAGGGGGAATTGTTGGTGTGCATGAGACCCCTTCTGTTTCATTTGGTTTAAATCCCCCCTGCTTAACACTATTCTATTTACATAACCACTTCATTCTATTTATATAACCGCTGTTAACAAGCACCTCCCTCCAGGGCATTGGTTCAATCCCCACTGTTTCATGATATGTTTTTGCTCCACCCCCCCTCCTTGTCACACCCTGATCCTCTCCTTGTCACACTCTGATTGTCACCAGTCACTTTTCTCTCCACCCTCTCTATGTCACACCCTGTTTCCACCCTACTTGGCAAGTATATATAAAGACAGCATTGTGAGTTTTAGAGTACTTTACCTTGAGTTTAGCTTAGCTCGTCTTAGATTGTGCTGTGTCCTGCATGAATAAAGAGATACTGCCTACAGCTCAACTATGAGTCCCTGGTCGTCTGTTACCTGCCCGTGAAGCCAGCCCGGCAAAAACAACCTAACCTGTCGAAAACAACAATTAAGTTCAACCAAAATATAGCTCCTGTGGAAATAGTTGCTACTTGAGGAAAGATGAGACGCACAGGAATGCAACCTAAGCCAACTGTCTAGCTGAGGGTGAATTAGTTCTATTTACTAATGCAATAAGCAATGCCATATTTTTATTCTATTTAACTACATATGGAACTATTCAATTATGTCATTTTTCAAATTCAATACATTTGATGTGGTTATTACTTCAGTTTCCTTCCAGTTACCAATAAACTAAGAAAATGCCCATCACAATGCAATGAAAACTCAGTACTTGGTTTAAAAATTCATATACTTCAGACTGTGCATCTGATATCATCTGTTTGTGCATCTGATATCCTTATCTGAATCCTAGTGGGAGATATATATATATATATATATATATATATATATATATATATATATATATATATATCCCCAAAATCAATAATCATTTTTCTCCCCAAACTAACCTACCTCAGAACAAAAGTAACCAACTGAACAATGTGCCGGTGATATGAACACACGCACCCAGTGTGGGCCTAATTTCCTGAGGCTTTTAGAAGTTCAACAATGTAGATGCAACCATCACTTAAGTTGTAGCGCTTTCTAAGTTGTGGGTTCCTTTGGAGACAGAAGGCTGCCCCAGGGACAGGAGGAGATTCTACTAAGTAGAATCTTAAGAAACTAAGATTCTCCTAGAATCTGAAGGAGAAGGCTGCCCACCTGAAAGGGGGACATTCCATAAGTACACAAAATGAGACTGAGTATCTGGGAATATTTAAGCAATGGAAATGATAAATATATGATAAAGAATCTTTGCTTGTCTCTGAGTAATCTCCGTGGATTTACCTCTCATCCATGCACATCAAAACCTTTCTGGGGCAAAAAAAAAAAAGAGTCTGCACACAAAAGACAATCCCACACAAAATATTTTAGTCTTAACTCAACATTGTTCTCCAAAGTCAAGCACTGTTCATTACAGTACAACAACCATAGTAAAAGTCCTTTTAGAAGACCCCTGACAAAGTCGAGTGGGTCCCAGTATTTCAGCATACTCACATGTCTTGTGCACAGGCTCAGGACATACGGAGCCAGAACCACCTCTGATGCTTTCTGACAGATTGGAGATGAACTGGATTCCACTGGGGCACACATGCCAAGGACATCTAGAAGCCAAATGACAAAACATTAACATCTCCAAGTTCTATCTGTGTAAATACTGAAGCAATTTTGAGATTTTTAAACCCTAGATTCAAGATAATTATGTCCATCTCTGTGATTTTTTATGCTTCAACTTTTCATCAAAAATAGAATCATACTCTAAAAGCAGGATTTCTATAACAAAATTTAACCCCTCTGCACTTTATGTTAGCTTAAGTTTTCATTTCAAGAGGGAGAAAGAATTTCAGACAGGGTGTTGGCGTTTTATGTAGATTTATTCAAACATTTCATGAATTTCTTAACTAGAACTTTAACTCCTTCATAGAAAGCACATGGAAAGGCAATCTAAGATAGTAATTAAGACGACTTAGGGGGATTGTCAACAGTTGCACATAGACCGTGTATGGAAGGAGGTCACCCCAGGCTTAAACCAGCACATCAGAGTTGAGTGGTGTCTTGGAAAAAAAAAAGGAACTAACCACTTACCTGGTATGATTTCACCTAAATTGGATTAGCTGGATTAAAATTTCTTAAAAGGAAAAGGAAAACGGTGCTAATGCTGGTATGCACTGAGTGACTGACACGTCTAAATTAAATCTAGCACGGACCTTAATGTATAGTGTTTGTTAAGTGTGAAATTTCTAATGTTAGTTATTCGTCTCACTTATTCAAGACTCACTTAGACTTAAGGAACACCCTTATCACTCAGTTTTTAGTAGTCTCCTGTTTTAATTATCAAGATATTTATTACTGAAGGCTGTCACACAACTACACAGAGATAAACAGAAAGCTTTAATGGTAAGGCAAAGACCTTTCAAAGAGTTCAGAACTATTGCAAGCCTCAAAACCAACATCATAACTAACAGTAGAGTCTGACTCCAGAAGTGAAAATGAAACATATTCTCAGCAAGACCAAAAACGATGCTTTGTCTGGTCAGTTCTCTCTACTGTATGCCATGTTACATAAAGGTTCAACATATTTTTCTCCTGACCTGAC
The DNA here is from genome assembly GCF_950295315.1 of Erinaceus europaeus. Taxonomy (NCBI): domain Eukaryota; kingdom Metazoa; phylum Chordata; class Mammalia; order Eulipotyphla; family Erinaceidae; genus Erinaceus; species Erinaceus europaeus. The sequence goes on from NC_080165.1 coordinate 152,337,067, forward strand.
ATCTCCAAATTACAAGAAAAGAAAATTCCTATGAGTGAGTAATTTATTTACATGTAATACCAAAAGTATGAGTAAGAGTCATGAAGCTAGACTAGGAAATTAACACAAGAGTATATTTCAAGTCAGCGCCATTATGAGCAAGTGACTTTAACTGTGCAAGAAATTCTGAGACATCTTATGAAGCTGACTTCAGAGTCACTTCTACCAGGAAAGAAAATTATTGATCCTAAAAGAATCTTGCATCCAAAGTCTCCCACTCTTTATTATTTACACTTTTTTCTCTTGTCACCTCGCTTGCAACTCGAACTTGCTCAAACATGAGTGTCAAACAGGTTCCCATAGTTAGACGTATGTCATGTGTGCGTGAGACATGACCAATTCTCACATGAGTGTCAGACAGGTTCCCATAGTTAGACGTATGCCATGTGTGCGTGAGACATGACCAATTCTCATCAGCAAGGAATAAATTAAAACCAAACTACAATCCATAGGAACACCCCATAGTTGGTCTAAGGATTGGATATTTAAAATCATGCACAAGCTTATATAAAAATCAATCAATGCAGCATTTCACATGATACGATGAAGAGCACATAACATGACCATCTCAATTACGCAGGAAAAAATAACTTAGAAAAACCAATGCCACCTCATTCTATGATCACTCTGAGAGTGACATCTAAAGGAAATTTCAAAGCAAGTAGACACAACAAAGAGAATTTACAAAACACCCTCAACCCAAATTAACTCAGTTCTGAAAGGCTGGACAATTTCCCTCTAAAGTTATCAACAAAAGCAAGGACATTTCATCTCACCATTTGTAATCGACCTTGTAGAAGTGCCAGCTGTTGTAACTGGGTAAGAAAAAAAGTTTTACAAATTGAAAAGAAGAAAAGTTATTTTTCACAACGGCATGATTTTTATGCACCAAGCCCTAAATGATCTGCATGGAGACTGTTCAAGTTAGTAAGCATGGGTGGTAATGTCTCAGCCCTCTGGCTGCATAAAATAAGACAAGTCACAGTCAAAGCAAACAGATTTTTCACATAGATGAAATAAGCTTAAAATGAAGAGTAGTCTACTTATTGTAGTTCTTGTGAATTATAAGCTTAATATTTTTTTTTACAAGATGTCAGAAAGCTCACTTGGCATCAAATAAATCTCCCCACGCTTATCAGTCTTTCTTTCTGATCTAAGTTACCTTTCCACTTTATCGTGTAGACATATATTTAAGATTCATGGATGTCCAAAAACTCTAACAAGTTACTTTTGAAACAGCCTATCTCTTCATGACTCATCATGTAATGTCATCATCTTTTTCAAAAAAAAGATTATTCCAATATGCCCAGTGGTGGATGACTTTTTAAGAAATGTATGGTATGTGTATGCAATGGTAGACGATTTAACTGTAAAAGAAATGAGGTCTTCTCCCTTGCCGTATCTTGAATGAAACTTGAAGGAAGCATATTAAGGAAATTAAGCAGAAAGAAAAGGATGTGTGCTGGAAGATCTCTAATGTAGATGTAAGAAACAAGGAAAGAAACGGGAAACACAAGGTGGACTTGGACAACATGTGGCCTGCTGCAGCCGAACCAAGGGCTCTTGGGGCTACGGCCGGGGTTGAGAGGGCACCGGGGACCCAGCGCACGATGGGAGAGAAGAGCTCAAGCTGGTGGTGGAGATAGTGTGAAGAAATGGCAGCCATATGACAATAACTGTTGTAAATCATTACTTCTCTAATAAAAGAAAGGTTTCTACAAAGACATAATTCTCCTCCTGAACTGGCCTATCCCTACGTAGTCACATCTGGTCTGCTTTCTGTTTATCAGCACCGTGTTCTATGTTTACATTTTACATTCTAACTAAATAACTCAACTATCATTCACTACTACTGCATAAATCTTGTTTCGAATACTGAGAATGCTAAGGACATCTAGCTTGTAACTAATACATTATGCGAAATATATAAACTTCATGATAATGATTTAATGATGTCTCACCAGTTTCATCAATTTATCTCTATTGTACAGCCACTTAGTAACTGCATTGCAGGCATTTTTTCTAATAATTTCCACGAAAGAAAACATATGTAGCAAACTGCATAAATGACTGAATGAATTATCACAAAGTCAAGAAACAGAATGTCAGTATCACCATTTGGGAAACTTTTGAGATGGTATCTCTAGTGCTTGATAATTAACGGCTGACATCATCACTGAAAATAAGTAACCTATCAATTATTTCTAACAGAAAGTAACATCAGAAATTTTCCCACTCTTGTCCCATAAGATCTAGAAAAACGCAATCTTATACTTTCTTTAGTTTCAGTTGGGATATAACACATATAACAAAGTTTCTCATTTTAACTTTCAGTGCTCAGAAAAATATACCCGACAGAGAAACATATCACAGACCACCACAGAGATGCATACAGCAACACAGCAAATAGCAACAGTACAGAAAACTCTACAGGACAGATGTGCACGTTTCTTTCACCAGCAAAAATAACAACCTAAGGAAATGAAAAGAGAGGGAGTATTAAGGACATAAAAGGCATAACTCTAAGGTGATGACAATCTTCATCCCAATCAGGATACTTAGTACAGAATGAAAATGGAACGCTGGGTAATTGAGAAAGTACAGTCATCACTTTACTGTCTCTCTGGCATGTACATTTTGAAGGCTCTAATGTGGACAATACAACTGGTTAAAATTCTGAGGTCAAGGGAAAGTTTTAAATATTGAGAACAACTGGTAAGCAATTATTACTTTCTTGGGGTTTGAGAGGTGGTTCACCCTGTAAAAAACAATTTTACCAAGCATGACGATCTGGATTTGAGTGGCTGGTCACTATATACAAATTAGGAAAATTAATGTGTTTGTATATATAAAAAAGACAGACAGACAGAAAGAAACCTGATATTGTGAACATTTAATCTCTTATTGATACATAAAGCATGTAAAGACATATATGATATACAAGATTTGGTTCCATACATAATTTTTATCCATAGAATGTTAAGGGGTAGTAGAGATATAATGATGAAAAAAGAATTCCACAAACTTATTATTTTGAAACCTGATAGTGAGCTCAGATCTACAGGGATGCAGAGGTCACAGAGGCTCCTAAGCTGAATATGGGCCCCAGATCAAATCACATCAATGGGGTTTACAGTCAATAATATTTATACATCTTTCCCATATTTGGGAGCTACTCTCTTCCCTGATCCAGCTTTCTGGTCCTTCTTCCAGCCATGACATCATCTCCCCAGACAATAACTTGGATCCACCTGCATATCAGATTTCAGGCTCAGGGGCAAAAAGAAAAAAAAAAAAAACTAGTATAGCCACAGGCCCTTTGGAATATAACTAAAATAAGCCTACTAGCTATCTACAAAATGGAGACCCCCCCCCAACTCTTCATCTGCACTATACCAGACTTTAGGTTCATGATTAGTCAACAATTTGTTTGGCTTTGTATGTTAACTCTCTTTCAGCAACCAGGTGCCAGATGCCATCATGATGCTGACCAGACTTCCCTGGACAGACGACCCCACCAATGTGTCCTGGAGCTCCACTTCCCCAGAGTCCTGCCCCACTAGGGAAAGAGAGACAGGCTGGGAGTATGGATCCACCTGTCAACGCCCATGTTCAGCGGGGAAGCAATTACAGAAGCCAGGCCTTCCACCTTCTGCATCCCACAATGACCCTGGGTCCATGCTCCCAGAGGGATAAAGAATAGGAAAGCTGTCAGGGGAGGGGGTGGGATACAGAGTTCTGGTGGTGGGAACTGTGTGGAGTTGTACCCCTCTTATCCTATGGGTTTGTCAGTGTTTCCTTGTTATACATAAATAATAATAAATTAAATTTAAAAAAATTAAAAGAGAAAGATTAGAGGGGTTTGGGAGGTGGTTCCCCCTGTAAAAAACAATCTTTACCATGCATGAGGATCTGGATTTGAGCTGCTGGTCACTGCATACAAATTAGGAAAATAAATGTGTTTGTACATATAAAAAAGAAAGAAAGAGACCTGATAGTAAGTCTATGTTTTATCCAATTGGTTTTTTTCCACCAGTCTACCTACTTCAAGTTTTCTGTTTATTTGTGTTCAAATTACTGGACCAAAAAAAAACCACTGTGAACACCTCAAAACTCTTGGTGTGCCCTCTCCCATTTGTAGTCCTGTCTTTTCCTTTTTTTTTTAATTAAGGAAGGATTAATTAACAAAACCATAGGGTGGGAGGGGTACAACTCCACACAATTCCCACCACCCAATCTCCATATCCCACCCCCCCTCCCCTGATAGCTTTCCCATTCTCCATCCCTCTGGGAGCATGGACCCAGGGTCATTGTGGGTTGCAGAAGTCCTGTCTTTTCTAAAGTGAAGCACTTGAATCCTTAAACACACCTAGATTTGCCAAGATATGCTCCTCACTGAGCATGACACTCTGTTTTCACTTTGCACAGTGCCCATCACACATGCAGTGGCTGTTGGGCATTGCTCTAGAATGCCAGCCTTCACCGCTTCACTGAGCGACTGTGACATACTGTTCCACTCGCAGGGGACTGTATGTGCTGATGTGGTTCACGAATATTACATGCAAAGCATTCTGGGGGATACAGATGCATTCATATCTACTGGTCACATACCTTGACACAAAAACACTATATCAGGGCCTGAAAGAGATCAAAGTGGCTCATGCAACCGACTTTCACAGCTTGATGTGCAGGGTCACAAGCTCAATCCCCGGCACCACCATAAGAACTTTACTTGATAAGGGTACTGATCACCTCCCAAATGTTTCACCTCCTAGTTTTAAAAACTCTGGGAGCCAATATTTCAACATATAAATCGAAGATGGGTGTTGGTATGTATGAGACCCCTTCTGTTTCATTTGGTTTAAATCCCCCCTGCTTAACACTCTTCTATTTACATAACCACTTCACTCTATTTATATAACCGCTGTTAACAAGCACCACCCTCCCTCCAGGGCATTGGTGGTTCAGTGATAGAATTCTCGCCTGCTCCACCCCCTCTCCTTATCACACCCTGATCCTCTCCTTGTCACACTCTGATTTTCACCAGTCACTTTTCTCTCCACCCTCTCTCTATATATAAAGTATATATAAAGACAGCATTGTGAGTTTTACAGTACCTAGAGTTTAGCTTAGCTCGGCTTAGATTGTACTGCGTCCTGCATAAATAAAGAGATACTGCCTACAGCTCAACCATTGAGTCCCTGGTCGTCTGTTACCCACCCGTGAAGCCAGCCCGGCGAAAATGACATAGCCCGGCGAAAACAACAGATGGGCACAGACATTCAGACCATGGCACGAGGTAACAGAACTGGTATGGCCGACATCTGATGGCATCACAACATTTTGCTGTGTCTTTTCTGGTAGGTGGGCAGTGCACTTTATGCTGGGTTGGTTAACAACTGAAGGTATTTCCCTGTGTTTGGGGTGGACAGTCCCTATCTTTGGTGAAAGGCAAAGGTACAAAGCAGGTGCATTTCCCCAATGATCATTTCTCTCCTTTTTAATTGTTTTATTTCTAACGTTCAGGTTGAAGGTTTGGAGGGGATTATTATTTTTGGAAACACCTACTCTCATTGTGTAAAATGTCTTTTTACCTTTAAATAGCGACATTAGTAAGTGGTGATTATTCACTCTAATATTTTAGTGTGAATAAATCCCACAATGAGCCCAAGACAAGCATTTTCAGATAAGAAATCTGATCAGGAAACGGTTCTAGAACAACTAAATATTGTAGTACCAAATGTTGTGTATTACATCTCCTTAAATGCTTTATGCATCAATAGGAGATTAGAGATTAAAAACACATGTTCACAGTATCGTTTATTCAAGAAAATAATCAGTGCTATCAGTCATTCTCAATATGCTTATTTGTAGAAGTGAATCAGGAGACACAGAGAGACAAAACTTAGCAAGCTCACATAAACCCATGATTTTGTTTTTTGCATTATCTATGTAGGAAATGGGATTTAATTATGTGAACAATCTCGTGCATGTTGTGCAGAATGCCTTCCAGAGTTACCTATCTGAAGAAAAGACTGAAGCAACCGGTCCACGGCATTTAGCTCCTCAGTCTCAGGTTGTCTGCACACTAGTCAAAATAGTCCAGAGGAAAGCAGTTGCTCACCTGGTGAGCTCCGGTCTTGCATTCCTGGGGACCCTGGCTTGATTTCAGGCATAATGTGTACAAGAATACTCATCTGACTCCTCTCTCTCTCTCTCTCTCTCCATATGAAATAATTATATCTTTAAAAGAAACCATGTGATAGAAACACTATCAAAAAATGTTGATGGACACATAGAACTACCTGTCTTCTAGACTATGTGAGAGATGGGTCAAGGGACTGAGACGTGAGACACCGGTACTGACTGTGAAAATATGATCCATAATAAGAGGTCTTCTATGGCTAATGCATTTTATTCACAGATTAAGAACATTCCTTTTCCCAAGATCATAATGATATCCTCCTTTATAACTGTTTAAAATATCATTTTTATGACTAGGAAAGCTATCAGTGGAGGGGATAGGATACAGAGTTCTGATGGTGGGAATTATGCAAAGCTGTACCCCTCTTATCCTATGGTTTTGTCAATGTTTCCTTTTTATAAATAAAAATTAAAAATATATATTTTTCCTTGACAGTTAAGTATATAGCAATCCAGAGTTTATTTATTATTTTAATTTCTTTATTGAGGGATTAGTGGTTTACAGTCGACAGTAAATACAATAGTTTGTACATGCATAACATTTCTCAGTTCTCCACATAACAACTCAACCCCCACTAGGTCCTCCTCTGCCATCATGCTACAGGACCTGAGTTTATTTTTATTTATTTTTTTAAACATTCCCTTTTTTATTATCTTTATTTATTTTTTTGTATAGAAACAGCCAGAAATCGAGAAGGAAGGGGGAGATAGAGAGGGAGACAGACAGAGAGACACCCGCAGCCCTGCTTCACCACTTGTGAAGCTTCCCCTCTGCAGGTGGGGACCAGGGGCTTGAACCCGGGTCCTTGCACACTGAAACATGTGCGCTCAGCCAGGTGCGCCACCACCTGGCCCCCTGAGTTTATTTTTGTTAAGATATAACGCAGGGGTCAGGTTTCATCTTTTTCTATATTAGTATCCGTTTTTTATGTGTAACTTGTTGAAAAGACAAGTCTTTCTGACACAGTTCTGCCTTCACGTTTCTCAGTGTGCTCATGTTTGTGACTCTGTGTGGCAGACAGAAGACAGACGCAAACTCTCTGTCACCCTCCAGAACACACTCTGCACAGCTCAGATCTTCAGTGACTTTGTAACATGCTTGATGGCTGTTTGCTTCGAGCAGGGGTACCTACTCTCCTGCTTCTAGCTGTCTTTATACCTTCTGGCTCTGACTTTGATGTGCATCCCCACTTTAAGGTCTTCCTGGTTTTTAATTTTTATTTACTTATTTTATAGAGACAGACAAATTGAGAGGGAGAAAGAGAGACGCCTGCAGCACTGCTTCACTGCTCATGAAGCTCCCCTCTATGCAGGTGAGGACAGGTGGCTTGAACCCTGGCCCCGTGCACTGTGATGCGTGTGCTTTACCAGGCGTGCCACTGCCCGGACTGGGATGTGTTTTTTGCTTAGAATAGACATCCAAAGTGAGGTCTGAATCCAACATTTGTATGTGACGACTTAGATTAGCACATGGTCCTAGAGAGTAACTGTTAAGGGGTTCTCTAGGAACCTTATTTAAGTAAACAAGTTATTACTATTAACTGTTGACTACCCTACCCATTTTATGCTTTGTGTAGGGGTGGGAGGCTTATTTCTGGGCTCTCAATTCTGCTCCATTGGGTTGTCTGCCTATTTTTATTCCAGTAGCAGGCTGTTTTAATTACAATAGCAGGTGGCAAATGTACAAAAAAATCCCACAAAATCCAGCAAAATAATAAGAATAATAAATTAAAACATGTGAAGAGGACAATAAGTAAAATTTTGACTCCAGTTGGGTAAAAGACATATAAAAAAAAAAAACTGGTCAAAGTCACTGATTGTTAGATAAATGCAAATTACGACAATGAAGACCCCTTTCACACCTGTGAGATTTAGGCATATACATTACAGAGAACAGAAACGGATGCTGGTGAGGATGCAGGGAAGAGAAGCACTTCAGCATTGCCTGTGGGATACAGACTGGTTCAACCCCACCTCACCCCCGCGGAAAATAGTCTGGAGCTTCTCAGAACACTAGGGAGAAATTCACCTAGAAATAGTCCCTCTCCTAGGGACTTATCCAAAGGACACACAAGCATCTCTCCAAAGAGGCATGCGCACAACTATGATCACAGCAACGTGGTTTGTAACAGAAGTGACCCAGATGCCCAAGGACAAATGAGTGCTTCAGAATGCTGTGGTAAGAAACACCAGGTGGTGGCACACCTGGTTGAGCACATGCCTTACAATGCGCAAGGACCCAAGTTCAAACCCCTATTACCCTCCCCTCTCAATTCCTCTCTGTCTCTATCCAATGTGAAGGAAATGAATGAATGAAAATTGTGGTAAGCATACACACCTTGAGAGCTTGTTTGGAGGGTCTAGCAGGGGAGCACAGCTACTCATACACCCTCGACTGAAGATCGGTCTGTCTCTTCGACCGAGCACCGCTTCAGGGAGGGACGCACATGGGGGGTGAGGGAGGAAGGGGACGCCCGTCCAGCCAGCCAGATCAGCCTGATCAACCCTGGCGACCAGTGGGGTGACAGGTGTCGCAGCCAGATGCCCTCACATCCAGCATACACAGTGGCATGTTGCTCAGCTGTAAAAAAGGACACTGTGTTCCCATGTCTAGGATGGAACTGGAAGGAGTCAGGATGAGTGACCTAAGCCAGAAGGAGAAGGCACCCTCTCTTCAAGGTGAGATTTAAAAAGAGGCAAACAGGCAAAGGACACACACAGGGACACTAAAGCTGAGTGAGGCAAGTTTCAGCAAATCAAAGACCTCTGTGGGGTACGTGGGAGGGAGGGGACCCATCTGTGCCCGGGGCACCATGGGGAAGAGAGACTGAGGTTCTGAGGTTGGCAGTACTGGTGGTGTGCAGACACCTAGCACCGGGAGATAAGAAACTAGACTCGTGCATCAGCAGTTGTCTACCTGAAAAATAGCCTGAGATTACAGGCTGACAACTACTGAATGTACAGAAGTTACAAAATTGAATTCAGCTGTGCCCCATTTTTTCCAGAACCTTAACATCTCGAAATTAATCGCAAAATGTAGGCTGATAAAAAGTTCCAGTGCGCTGACCTGCCGTGAGCACAGCCAGGTGGAGCCCGCCCCACCGCATTCCAGGAAGCCTGGTGCTGTGTTTGTTCACTGCCCGTCTCCTACCTTCCCTGTGTCTATCTAAAATATATATGTTTTATTATTATTATTGCCACCAGGGTTATCACGGGCTCAGTGCCAGCACTGCCCCAGGTGGCTATTTTATCAATTTTGTTTCTTTCTATTTATTTGACAGGACAGAGAGAAGCTGAGGAAGAGGAGGAGGAGAGGAAGATGGACACCTGCAGGACTGCTTCGCTGCTTGTGAAGTGACTCTGCTGCGGGAACCAACCCCAGTCCTAGGGCGGCCCTTGTGATTCCTACCGTTGTGCACTAAACCGGGTACACCTCCACTTTCTCCAAGATTCTTTATTTCTTACTATTATTTCTCTAGGTGCAGACATTGAGAAGAGATTTATTTCTAAGAACCTCGCCCAAGTACTTACGGCCAAAACAGCCAGCATTTGAAATAAACTCATCCAGGGATGGGGAGAAAGCATAATGGTTATGTAAAAAGCCTCTTGGGCCTGAGGCACCAGAGGGCCCAGCTGCAACCCCCAGCACTGCTGTAATACAGAGCTGAGCAGTGCTCTGGTGACAGAGGGAGAGAGTAAGAGGGAGAGAGAGAGAGAGGGAGAGGGAGAGAAGTTAGCTCATCCATATCCAAGTTCACCTGTAGACAAAGTGTACTTGTTTTGCTAGTTTTTCTGGACTTGTAAAATGACATTAAAATCATACCTGGTATTAGATAAGCCATCTCTATTTATTTCATGCATTTTTTCTTGTTGGTCAGAGCTTGAATTGTCTACATTATTTTAGAATAAGATTTCCTCAATGCTGTCATTTTTGTTATGGTAGATATAACAATTTTACAGCTATTATAATGTTATAATGAATACATTGATACAGAATAGTGTGTAAGCTTATAAAAATAAATTCACCATAATCACAAAAAATGTTACATTGAAATAAACGCGTCACTATTGTTATAAAATATTGACTTGTTGAGTAGGAAATGTAGAAGGAAGAAACACCAGGGGCGGGCAGTGGCATGCCCAGGGAAGCGCACATAGTACTAAGCGCAAGGACTCGCACAAGGATCCTGGTTCGAGCCCCCAGCTCCCCACCTGCAGGGCAGTCACTTCACAAATGGTGAAGCAGGTCTGCAGGGGTCTGTCTTTCTCTCCCCCTCTCTGTCCTCCCTCCTTTCTCAATTTTGAATAAAATCGGGGGGGATGATTTCCAGGAGCAGTGGATTCATAGAGATAACCTAGAGGCAAGGAAGAAAGAAAGAAAGGAAGAAAGAAAGGAAGAAAGAAAGAAAGAAAGAAAGAAAGAAAGAAAGAAAGAAAGAAAGAAAGAAATAAAGAAAGGAGGAAGGGAAGAAAGATTAAAGAAACTGTAAAAGGTACCTAGTCTTTCCAGGTGTCATTACCATAACATAACACATCTCACAGTACTCACACAACTTGCAAGTGAGATAGACACGCAACCACATTCAGAAATGGCTCAAAGGGGGTATAGCTCAGGGGTGGAGCATTTGACTGCAGAAATGTCTCAGAACCAGACTGAAAGCTGGAGTGCGCCAGGGGAAGGAAGGGGCTCCTAAAGCAATGCTCCAGTCGTCCCACCTCAAGGGCCTGTAGGCATGACCACATCTGGGTCTTAGTTGGAATATCTTAATATCTAGGCATGACCACATCTGGGTCTTAGTTGGAATATCTTAATATCTAGGCATGACCACATCTGGGTCTTAGTTGGAATATCTTAATTATTTTGTCAAAAGTAGTCCAGACATCCATTTGAATGAAATATTATCAAGTTAAAAATGCTATCATAGATCAAACACAAAAGAGAACAAAGCAAGTGATGATATCCTATGCATAATACATTCAGATGTCCGTTACCACTGTCACATACTTAATATTGCTCTCCTCAGAAATAAAAAAAATGGTGATATTTCTTTCTGAAGTGTAACCTTGATGTGTAAGAAAATAAAAGAGATGTACGAAGTTGGCCAGAAAAAAAAAAAAAAAGAACTCTCTCAGACAACACTGAGTCTTAACAGAACCATTTGGAATACTCAAGTAAACACTGGATCATCTGATTGAGACCGGTGAATACAAAGCCTGGAGAACTAGCGTCCGAGTCTAGAGCCGCAGGAGGGGCATCCCGGCTCCAAGCAGAATGACGCTGGCCTCAGCCAGCTAGTTCCCAGTCATGACAGGTGTCTACTGGGTCTCCTGGCATTAAACACACAAGAAGTTTCGTGCCTGTCAAGATAATACTTGGGGCAAAATCAGTTTTTTGGAAATCTACATAAAATATTTGATTCACTGTGAGAGTTTTTATCTCATCTTTAACTAGTAAGATGATAGAGTTTTGTTTGTTGTATAGAAGTTTTCAATAAATTTGGTTAATCAAAGTCTATTCTCAAAACTAAATAGCAGAATTTGGATTTGGGTCAATTCTCCGGACACATTCTATTTTCTGGTTTGTGATGGTGGAAACTTCAAGACTTCTCCTTGGCTGCCCCAATCAACGACCCACCCAAGCTTCACCACACGAGCTCACAGTGTTGCTGGAGCACTACAGCAGGGGTAAGAAGGACAGATACCAAATGGGCCACTTACTAGAAAGACTTAGTAAATAGGGACAGGGAAGGAGGGCACAGGGTGACACATGGATGGACATGGGGCACTGCACCACAGCAAAGGACTCTGGGAAGGAGGAGAGCACAGGGTGACACATGGATGGACATGGGGCACTGCACCACAGCAAAGGACTCTGGGAGGGAGGAGAGCACAGAGTGAGACATGGATGGACATGGGGCACTGCACCACAGCAAAGGACTCTGGGAGGGAGGAGAGCACAGGGTGAGACATGGATGGACATGGGGCACTGCACCACAGCAAAGGACTCTGGGAGGGAGGAGAACACAGGGTGACACATGGATGGACATGGGGTACTGCACCACAGCAAAGGACTCTGGGAGGGAGGGAGAGCACAGGGTGAGACATGGATGGACATGGGGTACTGCACCACAGCAAAGGACTCTGGGAGGGAGGAGAGCACAGGGTGACACATGGATGGACATGGGGCACTGCACCACAGCAAAGGACTCTGGGAGGGAGGGGGAGCAGAGGGTGAGACATGGATGGACATGGGGCACTGCACCACAGCAAAGGACTCTGGGAGGGAGGGAGAGCACAGGGTGACACATGGATGGACATGGGGCACTGCACCACAGCAAAGGACTCTGGGAGGGAGGGAGAGCACAGGGTGACACATGGATGGACATGGGGCACTGCACCACAGCAAAGGACTCTGGGAGGGAGGAGAGCACAGAGTGACACATGGATGGACATGGGGCACTGCACCACAGCAAAGGACTCTGGGAGGGAGGAGAGCACAGAGTGAGACATGGATGGACATGGGGCACTGCACCACAGCAGAGGACTCTGGGAGGGAGGAGAGCACAGAGTGACACATGGATGGACATGGGGCACTGCACCACAGCAAAGGACTCTGGGAGGGAGGAGAGCATAGGGTGAGACATGGATGGACATGGGGCACTGCACCACAGCAAAGGTCTCTGGGAGGGAGGAGAGCACAGGGTGACACATGGATGGACATGGGGCACTGCACCACAGCAAAGGACTCTGGGAGGGAGGGAGAGCACAGGGTGAGACATGGATGCACATGGGGTACTGCACCACAGCAAAGGACTCTGGGAGGGAGGGAGAGCACGGGGTGACACATGGATGGACATGGGGCACTGCACCACAGCAAAGGACTCTGGGAGGGAGGGAGAGCACAGGGTGACACATGGATGGACATGGGGCACTGCACCACAGCAAAGGACTCTGGGAGGGAGGGAGAGCACAGAGTGACACATGGATGGACATGGGGCACTGCACCACAGCAAAGGACTCTGGGAGGGAGGAGAGCACAGAGTGAGACATGGATGGACATGGGGCACTGCACCACAGCAAAGGACTCTGGGAGGGAGGAGAGCACAGGGTGACACATGGATGGACATGGGGCACTGCACCACAGCAAAGGACTCTGGGAGGGAGGAGAGCACAGAGTGAGACATGGATGGACATGGGGCACTGCACCACAGCAAAGGACTCTGGGAGGGAGGAGAGCACAGAGTGACACATGGATGGACATGGGGCACTGCACCACAGCAAAGGACTCTGGGAGGGAGGAGAGCACAGGGTGACACATGGATGGACATGGGGCACTGCACCACAGCAAAGGACTCTGGGAGGGAGGAGAGCACAGGGTGACACATGGATGGACATGGAGTACTGCACCACAGCAAAGAACATAGTTCTGTAAAATGTGTGAACCTATGATTTCAGGTAATAAAATACTAATTCTAAGAAAATTCTAACTTGTCTTTACTAAGTCCTATAATTTTTTTTTCAAAAAAGGCACAGCTCTGCTATTACAGTAATTTAGGTAACTCAGTTGTTTTAATACTCTCTGAATATATATATATATATATATATATATATATATATATATATATATACACACATATACATATGGAGGGGAGGGCAAGATCAACTCTAATTCTAATGGCTGTGTGGGAGAAATGAACCTGGGATTCTGGAGCCTTTTTGCCTAACCATGATATTAGTCCCTACACCCAAATATAAATTTTAAATACATTACTACATAACCCATAAATATCTTCCCTCGGTTTATACTTTGTTTACAAGATGTGAGCTAAAATTCATTCTGTCTATTATGCAAAACAGAATGAGTCTGTGGCTAGTTGTGTTCTAATCAACTACATCATGCATATGTGGTTGGTTTCACAGAATTAATGTGAAAGCAAGATTGAAACTATCTAACCACTAAAACAAAACTAACTGAACTCTCTACAGTACAGAGTAGTCCTAGAAAGTCAATTTTGAGAATGGAAAAAGCAAAAGAGGAGCTTCTCTTGATGTGTAAAATTGACAGATAGAAAGAGAACTTATTTGACCAAGCAACTTCAGTTGTCAAGCAATTTCCTGCCCTAAATAACAATCTGGCCCAGGCCTCACAGTCATCAGAATAAAATCCAAGAACCATTTTACAAGAGAATCAAATAAGATTTGGAATGAAAATTTCATTGCAAAGCAAGAAAAATTTGCAATAATTTTCTATAATATAAGAAGATTTTTTAGCGCTTTTATTGCAGAAGCAATTCTAAATAACAGAGCTCTTCTTATAATAGCATTTCTATAATAATGGTGTTTTATAACAGAAGTGCTATTATTACAGAAATGACATTATAATAGCAGCATTATTATTGTTGAACTTCCTATAGCAGAAGTGCTAAATAAATCTATCTATATTAAAGAAATTTCACGTTTCTTCCTTTTGGTGTTCTGACCAGTCACTTTCCTATGATTACATCACTAGGAATTTTACTTGAGGTGGCCAAACAGAATTGTATGCTCAGTTCAAACAGGTCCCCCCCCCCCAATGGAACTTTCAAAATATTTTAGTTGCATTCTCAAATTTAGATTAGTAGTTAAGTAACCTTAAGTACGTTGATTCTCCTGAAAGTCTTTTTCCTCATTCCAAAAAATGAAGATAACTTTTACAACTCACAACAAAATCCTCATGCATGACTTAAAAAAAATGTATTTGTTCCCAATCCCCAAAAGTACCAAATGCAATATTTCAATTTCTTTGTTTAAATTTATTTGTGTGTTACTTTGTAATAATTTTATCTAGTCTACTAAATTGACTTTATATGTTCAGGTTTGAAGCTGAATAAGGGTAAGCATCCCTTTAGACAAACATCTTTCTATGTGGCCAACTCAGAAGGCTAAGTATGCTGGTTTTTTTTTTTTTTGCTTTAATTAAAATGCATCTGACAGCACAGTTCTAAACATTGAAGCAGTATCATAAAGTTTCATTTTGAAGTTAGAATACAATTCAACAACTTAAAACACTTGCAGTTTGAAGTAATGAAATAAAATATTGGAATAATGTTGGGAGAGATAAAAAGATATAATTTTCAATAATGGTTAAAGTTCAAATATCATTTCAAAAGAAATCTTATGTCCGCATAAAATATATTACTATGATTTTCACTTCTCATTTAATAAAGTATATATTGCTTTGCCATATATTTAGGAAGTATTCATCAAAAGAACTAACTATGTACAGAAATGAATAAGTAAATTTAAGTTTATAAAAGTCGACTTTATATTAAAAATATCTTATAATCCTTTGAAGATGAACTTCCAGCAGAGAAAACAGAAAAGATTTCAAATTTCAAAGGCACTGACCTTTTTAACATTAAAATAAAATCCCATACATGTCTAGGTTGATACAATCAGATCACATCACCTGGTTAGAATGTGATCTGAGAAACAAGAGCCAGGAAATGCAATAGAGTCGCATTTTCTACTGGCACTTTTATATTTTCAGTCTGTCACGAGCACTTTTAGTGTGCATTCTCATAAAATAAACATATTACTGATTATAAGTGGAAGAAAGTTCTGTTAGAATGAATGTATTTAGGGCCAGGCAGTGGCATACCTGGTTAAGCACTCATAGTGCTGAGCACAGGACCCAGGTTTGAGACTCTGCTCTCCACCTGCAGGGAGGACGCTTCTCAAATGATGAAGCAGGTCTGCAGGTCTCTCTCCCTCTCCCTCTCCCTCTCCCTCTCCGTCTCCCTTTCTCTCCCCCCCCACTCAATTCTGAAATTAAAGGGATAAAATAATGAAAATGGCCCCCAGAAGCCATGGATTCATAATACAGGTACCAAGCCCCAGTGATAACCCAGGGAGTTAAAAAAATGAATGTATTTACAATATATGTATCTACTATATTTATTTTCACTTATGCATATATGAAATACACTTATGTTGCAAAAAAGAGAGTTCTTTGCAGGATACTAGATATTTCACATGTTTATTCATCATAACAAATGAAACCAGTGGAGCCAGGTGATAGTGGACCTGGTGAGTGCACACGTTACAGTGCCCAAGGCCCAGGGTTCAAACCCCCAGTCCACACCTGCAGAGGATAAGCTTTGTGAGTGTTGAAGCTGGGCTGCAGGTGTCTCTCTGTCTCTCTCCCTCTCTCCCTCTCTATCTCCCCCTTCTCTCGATTTCTGGCTGTTTCTCTCCAAGACAAATAGATAATATTTTTAATTAATGAAAGCAGTCTGGAGTTATGATATTTATTTAAATGTAATACATTGCAGAAATGTCAATAATCCTTTTAACGCAAGAAGATCAAGAAAAAGAACACCAAGATGAGAGAAAAGGAAGAAGTGACTACATGGGAAATCCAGGCAGGATTCCCTGGGCCGCATTCTGAGCAAGCCTGCATACACTAACATATACTAACACACACTAACATACACCAACATACACTACCAACATACACCAACACTCGCTAACATACACTAACATGTGAACCACTTCTAGGGGTGACGTGTTTATTCAACTTGGAAGAAAACGGTGCTGAGGTTTCAAAATACTGAGGTGCACTCTCCAGTAAGATATTAAGTTGCTCTTTCTTGAGAGCAATTGTGGTCTAGGGGCTGGGTAGCAGGGGAGGGAGAAGGGGAGGGGGATAATAGTGATCAGAAAACAAGAGAGGAAAGAGATATCCTGGGAGGCTGGGAAGACAGCTCATTGGACAGTGTGCAGCTTTGCCGGCTGCATCACCCGGGTCTGAGCCAAGTCCTGCCAATTGAAGGGAGTTTCCTCCACTTAAAATTCTGAACTTCTCCCATGATGCCATCCTGACTTCCCTGGGCAGACGCCCTCACCCGTGTGTCCTGGAGCCTCCCCTCCCCAGAGCCCTGCCCCACTAAGGACAGACAGACACAGGCTGGGGGTGTGGGTCCACCTGCCAACACCCATGTCCAGTGGAGAAGCAACGACAGAAGCCAGAACTCCCACCTTCTGCTCCCCAAAAAGAATTTGGGCCCAGACTCCCAGAGGGATAAAGAACAGGGAAGCTTCCAATGGAGGGGACGGGACAGGGAGCTCTGGTGGTGGGAGCTGTGTGGAATTGTACCCCTGTGATCTTACAGTCCTGTTAGTCATTATTGAATCACTAATAAAGACATTTAAAATGTGTGAGCTTCTATTTCCACGTCTGCATCATGTGCCTCTGTGGTGTAGCCTCTCCCCATGGGCAGCACTTATTACAACCATTTGATCAGGCTGGCTCTGTGGACTAGGTCCTAATAGACAGAAAGCTGGTTTTGCAATCTTCACTAAAAAATATTAACCTGGAAAACTGTTTTACAGGAGACCCATCTAAGTTGAATTATCTTGGAACATTACAAAAATCACCCAGCTACTTGTAGGTTCCGAGACGTATGTGCAGGTAGACCAGCATAGACTTTTCTTCAGAATCACATTATAACACTTTCTTTCTTTTTCTTTTCCTTTTCCTTTCCCTTCCCTTCCTTCCTCCTTCCTTCCTTTCTTTCTTTCTTTCTTTCTTTCTTTCTTTCTTTCTTTCTTTCTTTCTGCCTCCAGGGTTATCACTGGGGTTCAGTGCCTGCACTAAAAGTCAACTGCTCCTGGAGGGCATTTTTCCCATTTTGTTGACCTTGTTGTTGTTGCCATGCTGTGGTTGTTGGACAGGACAGAGAGAAATGGAGAGAGGAGGGGAAGACAGAGGGGGGAGAGAAAGACAGACACCTGCAGACCTGCTTCCCCACTTGTGAAGTGACTCCCCTGCAGGTGGGGAGCCGGGGGCTCGAACCAGGATCCTTGCATAGGTTCTTGTGCTTCTCACCACATGCTCTTAACCCGCTGTGCTCCGCCCAGCCCCCCACACTATAACATTTTCTATGATAGCAGTCCTAACATATTTTGCACCATGAGCCTTTCTCAGAAGATTTCACAGATAGTGTTTTTAAGCTCATGAAAACAAAGATATACAAAACCGAATATTTACAAATCTCACCATCCAGTAGTCTTGATAAGAGCATGCTCAGGCATAGGGGTATAAAATGGCCATAGACACATCATGAGCACAACTTCATGTGTTTGGAGATAAGCACACACACACAGAACCATCACCACAATCGATGCCATAAACTACCATTAAGGGAGTTGGGACCATTAAGGGAGTTGGGCGGTAGCTCAGCAGGTTAAGTGCACATGGTGCAAAGCACAAGGACTGGCATAAGGATCGTGGTTCGAGCCCCCGGCTCCCCACCTGCAGGGGAGTCACTTCACAGGCAGTGAAACAGGTCAGCAGATGTCTGTCTTTCTCTCCTCCTCTCTGTCTTCCCCTCCTCTCTCCATTTCTCTCTGTCCTATCCAACAACAACAATATCAACAATAACAACAACAACAATTAAACAATAAAGGTATCAAAAGGGAATAAATAAGTAAATATTAAAAATAAAATAAACTACTGTTAAAAGGAAGATGTCTATTCTTTACTGTTCCGTTCATAATAACAATTCAAATAGTGGTATTTTAAAATAGTGCTAAGAGTAAATAAATGAACATTGAATCATGGAGTAAAAGGCCAATCCTAATGATCTCTGTAGATGCTAAAGTCGCAAGTACTGCTCACACTATTATGGTTTCTTGTCCACTTTGAAGGAAAGCCTATCTTTATAGGTTAATAGACAATAAAAATGTGATTTTTACTCTGATTTTTATCCATAAATCTCCTCTAAACTCTGTTTTTCAAAGTCCTCTTTCTTGAGTATGTTAACGTATAAAGCTGACTAGAAAAGAAAAAAGATCCAGAGGTTTTCTTTATGGTCCAGATGACAGACTCACAGAAGACTATAATTCTGTTTCTCCCAAATCTCAAGGGTGTTAGGCATGGAATCCTTGCTCCAGAAGTCCCTTTAAATATTTAACTTTTAACAGGGTCTCATGAGGCCAATACTGGCAACAGCCGAATGTCCTCTTGGAGGAAGCATGTGGGACTCCTGTCTCAGAACAGCCAGAAAAGCAGAAGAAATGCTGCGGGGGGGCGGGGGGGTGCAAAGACAATTAGGAAGGAGAAGCTTTGTTTTTAAACCATCAGATAGCAAACACAAAGGAGGTTAAGAATGGTTCAAGTGTAATAAAGCCAATTAGGGAATCAAAGGATAGGAAACCACATTTTGAAATAAAAGAGTGATAATTTTAAGCAGTAAGGAAAAGATTAGAATAGAGGAGTGACAATGCTGTGCAGTTGAGACAGCAGATGTTAGCAAAGTGAGTAGGAAAAAGGGGGAGCCTCCATTAGAACAGCTGCCTAAATTCATCATTGTTGCATGTGGGGTTCTGGTTATAAAGTCTGTTATTCACCAGTTTATCACTACATGGTTTTGTCAAGGTTTGCTATTTGCAGGTGACTCATTTCACATTTCTCTTGAATTACTCTCATATCTTTATCATTCATAATTATCACCACTCACAGGCTTTGTATGGCTTTATATGTTAACTCTCTGTCAGCAACCAGGTGCCAGATGCTACCATGATACCAACCAGACTTCCCTGGACAGACGACCCCACCCATGTGTCCTGGAGCCCCGCTTCCCCAGAGCCCTGCCCCACTAGGGAAAGAGAGAGACAGACTGGGAGTATGGATCCACCTGTCAACACCCATGTTCAGCGGGGAAGCAATTACAGAAGCCAGACCTTCCACCTTCTGCAACCCACAATGACCCTGGGTCCATGCTCCCAGAGGGATAGAGAATAGGAAAGCTGTCAGGGGAGGGGGTGGGATACGGAGTCCTGGTGGTGGGAATTGTGTGGAGTTGTACCCCTCTTATCCTATGGTGTTCTCAGTGTTTTCTTCTTA
The DNA here is from genome assembly GCF_950295315.1 of Erinaceus europaeus. Lineage (NCBI taxonomy): Eukaryota > Metazoa > Chordata > Mammalia > Eulipotyphla > Erinaceidae > Erinaceus > Erinaceus europaeus. The sequence goes on from NC_080165.1 coordinate 152,357,198, forward strand.
TAAACAAAAATTTAAAAAAGAAAAAAAAATCACAAGGGAAAGGGGAAGATGGAGAGGAAGAGAGACAGATATCTGCAGCCCTGCTTCACCACTCTTGAAGAGTCCCCCTGCTGGTGAAGAGTGGGGGCTCGAACCAGGATCTTTGCACATGGTGTTATGTGCACTTAACCATGTGCGCCACCACCTGGGCCCCTGGGTTGCTTGTTAGAAATGTTCTTTAGTCAGTAAGCAAGGATATTCACATCTCCTTGACATTTTCCTTTTTCCAGGAATTATAATAATACCCAATATCTGAAATTCACTGTTTTCTCTGTTTTCCCCATTTCTTTTTTTTAATATTTATTTACTTATTTATTTTCCCATTTGTTGCCTTTGTTGCTTTATTGTTGTCGTCGTTGTTGATGTCATTGTTGGATAGGACAGAGAAAAATGGAGACAGGAGGGAAGACAGAGAGGGGGAGAGAAAGACAGACACCTGCAGACCCGCTTCACCGCCTGTGAAGCGACTCCCCTGCAGGTGGGGAGCCGGGGGCTCAAACCAGGATCCTTACGCGGGTCCTTGCGCTTTGCGCCACGTGCACTTAACCCGCTGCGCCCCCGCCCGACTCGGCTAGCCTTCCTTCTTTGCCTTCCCCTTCCCTCGCAGTTTCTCTCTGTATCAGGTAAATAAAATATTTTTAAAAGAAATTGAAATCCCGACGTTCAGTCCAGCATTCCATTTGAATGCTAAACAAAACTATTCTTGTCTTCATTTCTACTAAAATGACACCAAGACAGCAGCACATGCTTACTGGCTTTAAGCTGGAAGATCATAAAACAGCTACATGGAATGGAAACCAGTGCGAATTTTCATCTAAAACATTGGCTGAAAAATTAGGAGCTATGAGATTTTGTTTAAGTTTCTACACAGGATCCAAAAGCAGACCACTGGTACAGATAGTAATGACTTCAGTGTGTAAGGACACTAACTGCCCAGTATGGAAGCCTAATTGGATTTCCACCTCCTGTATAATGTTATTTGTCTTTAAATCCTAATGTTTGGGGAGTCAGGCGGTGGCGCAGCAGGTTAAGCGCACGTGGCACAAAGCACAAGGTTCTGCGTTAAAGATCCTGGTTCGAGCCCCCGGCTCCCCACCTGCAGGGGAGTCGCTTCACAGGCGGTGAAGCAGGTCTGCAGGTGTCTTTCTCTCCCCCTCTCTGTCTTCCCCTCCTCTCTCCATTTCTCTCTGTCCTATCCAACAGTGATGACATCAATAACAACAATAATAACTACAACAACAATGAAAAACAACAAGGGCAACAAAAAGGGAAAATGAATAAATATAATTTTTTTAATCCTAATGTTTGACTGAGAATCCGGGTCTGTTAGACAGCAGCAGGTCACAGGAGCACAGGCCATGTGTATTTGCAGCTCTGACTTTCAGAAGCACTGAAAGAAATGAGGCTGCAAGTGAGCGGCCCTTAAGGATGGCTCTCCTGGAAGAGACAGTCGAGCACAAAGGAGCAGCATGAGCCGATGTCCTGAACGCCATGCTGCTGTAATTCATTGTAACAGCTTCCAAGTGCAATTAGTGAACTATAGTGTAGATGACACTCCTGCTCATAGACCTACCCATAAGAGTAATTATATTTTGAAAACTACTTAGTGAAAAATTGATTGAATGAGTCCTATGGGCATAGATAATTGAGATAAAAATATGTAAACAAATGCTTATTACTAGGCTTTATGGCATACTTGTAGGTTTAAATGACTTGTTAATGTAAGATTTTGTAAAAGGAGGGTTTTATTAAAGTTTCTCTTTTTAAAATAGCAGTACCTAGTGGAAGAAAGTTGGTATATTTCATTTATTAAAAGGAAATTTGATGGGAGTCAGGCGGTAGCGCAAAGCACAAGGACTGGCCTAAGAATCCTGGTTTGAGGCTCCGGCTCCCCACCTACAGGAGGTCACTTCACAAGTGGTGAAGGTCTGCAGGTGTCTGTCTTCCTCTCCCTCTCTCTGTCTCCCCTTCTCTCTCTGTCCTATCCAACAACAACAACAATGGCAATAATAATAATAATAACGACAACAAGGGCAACAAAATGGGAAAAAATGGCCTCCAGGAGCTGTGGATTCACAGTGCAGGCACTGAGCCCAGGCGATAACTAACCCTGGAGGGAAAAAAAAAAAGTAAATCTGATGATGGGGGTAGATAGCTAATGGTGACGCCTCCAAAGTCCCAGTTCAGTCCAAGTACCACCATAAGCCAGAACTAGCAGTGCTCTGGCAAAATCACAATAAGAAATAAATAAGAAATTAAAGCTGAATATGGCAGTGCTGGGTTTTTATTTAATAGAGGCCGAGGCTGAGAGGGAGAGAGACTAAGAGAACAGAGAAGCGACGCTTCCTTCTGTGCAGTGGAGGCGTCTCTGTGCTGAGCTGTGCACGCGGCAGAAGCACGTGTGATCCGAGTGGGCCGCCCCACCAGCCAACAATGGAGACTTACTGGCTGGAAACAGAGAGCCTCTGGGTGGCTGGAATGTTGCTAATACACACTCCTGTTAAATTACAGTCTTATTAATCACTATTTAATCAATATATGGGGGGAAACAGATAGTCTTGAGCTTTTTAATGCCTAGACTTCAGTTCTGAGTATAGATTCCTTTAATCTAAGCACCTGAGGTTTCAAATTGATTGAATTCAACTGATTGAATTTTAACACTGAGCTTAAGTTGTTAATGCATTTCTCATATAATTTTATTGAAATAATAAATCACCTATAATCTTAGACCAAGCAGCCCAGAAGTAGCCAGTCTTGTCAGTATATAAGGTACAGTTATTTGTGAATAGCGTTACATGACACAAATCATGGTAAGGTCTTGGATGGTAGAGTAAATCCTAACCATGATTTTCAGAGTCAACCAAGTTCCCAAATACCTTGGTTATAACAATAACTGCCTGTTGCCTTCTTAAACTCTAAGACAGCAGGAACCTTCCCCACTCTGTACACAGCCCCCATTTCTCCCAGTCCTGGGACCTCTGGGGCTTTGCTCATTTTCCTGCAGGCTTCTCCTGACCCAGACCGTTGGTCCTGCACCTGCCGAGCTCAACCAATCAGTGCAGCCAATACACCTCGACACGTTTCACTTCGGACAGTGTCCAGACATGTCAGCCCCCAGATCCGATACTCCGAGGGCTTTCGTAGCTCCCAGGGCTCCTTAGTTCCATTTCAGGTGGTGCACTTCCTGATAAAGCCACAGAGCCTGGACACAGAGCAGGGCCATGAGACAGGGCACATGTGCACAGGTGTCCATAAGCTGGGGAAATATACACCTTGAAGAAAAAGGGCACAATAGTCTGCAGGGAGTCAGTACGTGCAGCGAGCAAGGAGAAAGACCCGGAAAGACACCATAAAGGACTTCATCAAATACTGTCTGCTTAGACCTAGACACCCTTCTCACCTACTTCCTATTTCTCTTCTCTCAGTCACTCCAAGGCTAACCCTCTTGAATAAAGTAAGGACAACAAAGGTTAGATAAGGGCACGAGACCAGCACACTTTTATGATGGCCCTTTGGGTCACTACCAGGCCACCCATCATCCAGGGCCTAGTCAGAATCCTGGGATTCCCACACAGACATGATGGGCCTAGATCTCTAATAGACCCCTCTCTCCACCATCACTGCTCATCTCCATCAGGAACAGCATTATAAGCCCTGCTGTGGCCTCTCCAGGACCTGCCCTCAATGTACAACAATGGCAGGGACTCCCCACTCTCTGCAGGGAGGCTGGTCAGCCTGCTCTGCCCCTCGAGGAAGACGGGTCCTGACATGAGAGCAGCCTAGAATGTTCCAGCTGTGACCATGGACTGTGAGCTCAGACTGACAGGGACTCAGAGGCCACACAGGCTCCTGTGCTGAATATGAATAGACACGATCCCCAGGTCAGATCATTGGGCTTAACAGTTAACAGTATTTATACACATTTCCCATACTTGGGAGCTACTCTCTGTCCTGATCCAGCTTTCTAATCCTATTCCCACTCTGACACCATCTTTCCAGACAATACTCTTACCCTACCTGCATGTTAGCTGTCGGGCTCAGGCAATACAAAGAAAAAAACATTAGTTTTCATATTTTGAAAAAAATATTTCTTTGTGAGACCAGAGGACTAGTGAGATCTGGCATGGGTGGCAGGGAGCCCAAGCCCGATATCTCACCCAGGCCACTTCTGTGCTCATCCCCTGAGCTATCTCCCCAGCCGTCAATGTTTTAGTGTTTATTTCATAGATATATTGAAAATCAAATCTCTTGGTATCGCATAAGGTATAATATACAAAGCTGATATTGTGTTAAGTCTGAATAAAGAAAAGAAAAGTCAGAATTCCTTGTAATTGTTTCTCTGTTGATCTGATGCAGTGTCTAGTACAGAAAGGAAAGGGCAGATGAGCCTTTGGAAAACAATGCTAGATTTAAATGGATAAGTTTAAACAGGCTTGTATTTTGTTTCTTCTAATTCATGATTTTGATGTTCACATAGCAAAGTTTATGAAAAGACTACTGTCTACTTTTTATTTTTAAAACACCTTTTAACAATTGCATTGTTTTATAAACACAAGTGGATCAAATCTCATCATAAAGCAAGAACTCTGCATGACAAAAAGCTATTGTAAGAATGTCCTCGGTAACGATTGCTGTCACATACATGTAAAAGGTCTTAATCCTCTACCTGTAAAGGCATTCAATAAACCCGCATGGCAGACTGTATTCTCCTGACATCATTAATAAACCTAGTTATTTATTGGGTCACTTAGATGATCTTTTATTATGTTAATCATCTTGTTGCCTATTTCAGGAAACTCTTAAGATAATGCTAAAAATTAAATGATATCATTTCCATTTTATAGAAATTTAAACTGAAACTTAATGAGAATATATACAAATATTGTCAGAGTAACGGCATATCAGACTGAAAGATGTGTTTGTCTGTTTGTTTGTTTGTTTGTTTTGCAGCTGTGTGTGTGTGTGTTTGTCTTGTTTCATTTTAGCAGAGCACTGCTCAGTCCTGGCTGATGGAAGGCCAGGGGTGATCTGGGCGGGACCCCTTGTGCCTCAGGCGTGAGTCTGTTTCTGTCGCAGTACCCATGGTGCTTTCTCCCCAGCCCATGGCAACTGCGTAACCCCATGGGACACAGTCCTCAATTCCAGCGCCAGACGTTACTGGCCCCTAGAATAAAGGCCACATTCCTAGATAGCCAGGACTCCACCATGAATTAAATGAGGAAATAAAATCCATGACTGCATCAGATTTCCCTACAAACTCAATGACGTAAAATCAGGTACACTTACAAGCTCACAGTTTAAATGGGTCAGCAGTACTGGGGTGCTGCGAATGACGGAGAACGGCAAACCCAGGCGAGCGCACATGTCATGATGCACAAGGACCCCAGTTCAAGCCCCACTCCTCACCTGCACAGGGAAAGCTTCACAATCAGTGAAGTATGTCTGCAGGTCTCTCTCTCTCTCTCTGTCTCTCTCTCTCTCCTTTCTATCTGTCTCTATCTCTCCCACTCCTACATCAGTTTATCTCTGTTATATCTCATAAAATAAAGGTGTTTGGGGTGGGAGAGTGGAGCCCCAACAACCCTGGTGACAAAAAAAAAATTAAAGAAAGAAAGGAGTATTAGAATAGTTTAAATAAATCCATCATAGCTCAGTCTCCTGAGATGTCAAGCAAGTCTGTGTTCTCACTGGAATGCTAGATTCTAAGGCTGCTTCTCCATGGCCAGTCAGTAATAGCAAGCTTTCCTGAGCACCCAGGACACATTGTGTATGCTCTGCCAGCTTTGTTATGAGTCCCTCGTCCACTTATACATCCTAAGACCGCAACATGGCAGACGGATATGTATGCTTCACTTAAGTACCTCTGAGTAGTGACCCACCCCAGAGATTTTGGGAGATAACTGTCACAGATATAATAATAATAATAATAATAATAATAATTAATAATATCTTGTATCACTTATCAGAGTATATCTAAATCCAATTGTGTGGTGTAAAACAATGAGTTTCTGATTTTGTTTTGTATCTTGGAACATTAAGAATTAATTTGCAGGGGCCAGGTGGTGGCGCCCCTGGTTGAGTGCACATGTTACAATGATCAAGGACCCGGGTTTGAGCCTCTAGTCCCCACCTGCAGGGGGAAGCTTCAGGAGTGGTGAAGCAGGGCTGCAGGTGTCTGTCTACCTCCCCTACCCTCTCAATTTCTGGCTGTCTCTATCCAATAAATAATAAAGATAATAATTTTTTAAATAGAACAACCTTAAAAATTGATTCTCTTGCCTCTGTAGAAGGCAGGCATGTAGGTACTGGGTGAATATTCCCGCAGAACCTTAAAACCTACTGCGAGCCTGTCCTCTTCAGCATTTCCACGTCATCTCACTAAATTATTTATTTCTATCATCCTCAAACACTGTGAAATAAACATTATTGCACAGTAATGGAGGTTGACAAAGTAGTCACAGAGGAACCTCTGAATACTAATCAGATATCAGCCACAAAAGCAGAAATTAGGGAGCTGGGCCGTGGTGCAGTGGGTTAAGCGCACACGGCAGAAACAGAAATTGCCTTTTCTATGTGTCCCTCGAAACCCTCAAGGACGGCCTGTCTAAGAGCCGTTCTCAATTAAAAGGCAATTTCTGGGAGCAAATATTTTTCCTTTTTATAATGAGCTACACATAATTCATGTAGAATAACAGTTGTGGTTGGCATATTTTTTACAGTTTCTAACCAATAGGCACTGTTAGAAATGATCACCTCACTGACTTTGCATGATCTGCTGACTGTGAACTACTATTAAGTCCATTTTATAGATACAGACTGGAGAAGCTAAGCAATTGTTCAAAGTCATGTAGAGCTGGAGCAAAGATCTGAACCCAAGCATTCTGAGTCCTTGACACCAGCCAGAAGGTCAATTTACTTTCTTTTTTAAAAAGCATTTTTGGGAGTTGGGTGGTAGCACAACGGGTTAAGCGCATGTGGCACAAAGCGCAGGGACCGGTGTAAGGATCCTGGTTGGAGCCCCCGGCTCCCCACCTGCAGGGGAGTCGCTTCACAGGCGGTGAGGCAAGTCTGCAGGTGTCTGTCTTTCTCTCCCCCTCTCTGTCTTCCCCTCCTCTCTCCATTTCTCTCTGTCCTATCCAACAACAACTATATCGACAATAACAACAACAATAAAAGAACAAGGGCAACAAAAGGGAGTAAATAAACAAATAAATAAATAAAACATTTTTCAGAGCTTTTTGTTAGTTCAGTTCATAAACACAAGTCATTTATAGTGAAGATAAGTCCAGAAAGATCTGAATGAGTGCTTTAAGATGCAAAACCTACATTTCATGTATCCAGGTCATTCTAATTTTCTCATTTCCCAATATATGTTTAAATTCTAATTGTGAAGTCTCTTTGATAAGGTGCCCTTCTACATTTTCAAACCCTCCTTTCTTTACATAGAAAGTAAGGCATCTCTGTAGCTTCTAATCACCTCCTTAATCTGAGTTTTTTGAAATGGTAAATTGCTTTGAGATGAAAAGTAGATTTCATATTTCTTGGGTCTACATTCAGTACTCAGCTACAAACATGGTCACCAGGTCTCCTGGCTTCGGTCTTTTATGCCACCCTCATTAAGCTGCAGTCACTATTACCACTGCCTTTAAAATAAGCATAAACTGTCTCACTAGCTACAGCCATGCCTTTGAGACCATCTATGTTTGTCTTCCTTCGTCCGCCTTGCCGTCGATCGCACGTCCAGCCCCACAGTCCTGCAGGTGCTCTGCGCTGTATGCAGCTTCCTTCAGAAGCAGATCTGAAAACTGTGCCGTGAAAGCCAGCCTTGGCCACACAGGTTGGGCTAACATCACACCTGGTTTTAAAAAGTGATGTCCCTCATGCCCTCCACAGAGATCACCGTGTCAGGGTGCTGGCTGTATGCTCAGGCACACACAGGGCTGTGGTTGCCTCGTGGCCCCAGAGCGGGCACAGACTGGCTCTGCTCCTCCGAGTCTCACTACCAGTTGGCGGCCGCTGCTCTCTGTGGGGAGCTCAGGAGTGAAAAGGCAGCCGATCATGCATGGTGTCATTTACATCTGATTGATGAAGGTCTACGAATCACAGAAACAATTAATTTGTATCAGGACCACAAAGGAAGAGATCGTACCACTGGTACCCAACTTTGATTTCTGCCTTGATCAGTCACCTGCCTGGCCAGGTCTGCTTTGCTTTCAGAATTAACTTTTGCAGCTGCAGGTGTGAAGGAAGGCAGCAGAAGAGTTTCTGAACAATAAAGACACAGAAGAGAACAGGCACTGACAGGACTTCCTGGCAGCTGCTTTACACTAGTCCTTTCTCGTTTCCCTGTGACTGCAAGGGAGAATTTAAGAACTCTTCTTAAAAATAAACTACCTTGTTTTTATTCATGTAAGAAAAATTACAATGGCCAGGAGAAAGGAAAAAAAAAAAGAAAAGAAAAAGAAAGAGTGGCTACTTCCTGGGAGGTAACAATAGCAGAAGCAATTTACAATAAAAATAACTAAAGATGCCTTAACTTTATAGTTAAAAATGAAATGAAAATTGAAAAAGCAATTTGTGCCAGGAAGCCTTTAAAATGTTCTAGGATTGTTCCTGTTTTGCATAAGCCATGGCCAATCTTTAAATCCATTAAGCATATGTATATCTGATTCAACATTCTAATGTAGGCAAAAGCCCTTCAATTATGAAACTGCAGAAGGATGGGCCTGACAGAGTCTCACCTAATTACAGGAGCAAATTACAAGTTCATAAACTTCAGAAAGCACTGTGATATCATTCCTTAATAAGAAATCTGATGCTCAGGCCAGGAGGAGAGCTAACACAGTCATATTTTTCTATGATTCTTGGCATGTAATTGGCCTTTACTTGTAACAATGCACAAAACAATAGAAAATAACATCCATCCTTTTTATTGATCAAATGTTTAAATTGGCATTACTCTTTTTCACAGACTTCTGAAAGACGACTGAACACAAAGGCAAGCATTTAAATTTGCTTTGCAATTATCCAATATTGTTTCCTAATCTTACAGATGTAGAAAATGAAATGGAGACCCAAAAAAATGGCTTGTTTCAAAATACACAGAGACCTGGAGCCAAAATGAGAAGCCACATGATTGAGAGGCACTGGTGTCCCTCCATAAGTCAAACCACAAGGCTCTCCTAGCACTCCACATGCTGCCATTGCTAGTAGTCCTTACTGTGTGTTTTTCAGGGGAACAAAAGCTTGTCATTGTTTTGTTCCTCTGACACGGAGTCGGCTTACCAAGAATAATTCATCAGACCCAGTAACACAAATTGGTTTTCTGACTGAGAAGTGGGAAAGGTACAGAGTCTTCTAATGCCTAAGCTTCCAGAGTTCTTTTTTCTTCTCTACCTCAGGCAGACTGCAGAACTGGGAAGAAGACTTGCCTCTAGCATCCTGCTGGGGTTAACTGCGGTTTATATACATGGGAACATGGGAATGAGGGATGAGGCCTACAGAGGAAAGGCTGGCTGTTTGCCTTTTGAGTGCAGTGTTAAAGTATTAACCTTCAGGGTAGGGGTAGATAGCATAATGGTTATGCAAAGAGACTCTCATGCCTGAGGCTCTGAAGTCCCAGGTTCAATCTCCTGCACCACCATAAGCCAGAGCTGCTCAGTGCTCCGGTTAAAAAAAAAAAAAAGTCTTAAACTTAAGAAGTCCGGCATTTCTCTTTTTGGAGATCTGCTCTCTTTGGAGTTCACCTATCCTCACGCTCTCTCTCCCTTGCTAAGTGTGCCTTTATTTCAATAGATTTAATAAACATATTCCTTTTCTAATTTTATTAGTGAGTTATAATTATTATAATATTATTATATTATTATAATGGTGAACAAGATTGTAAGCTAACAGGTGCGCAATTCCATACATTTCCCACCACCAAAGTTCCGTGTCCTAAAATACAGCAAGGAATATCATAATCAAGATGATGAAACTATGAGGACATCAAGAGAAAGAACCATCTCCAGGACAAACCCCAGAACATTATCAGTGTTCTCCTGTGAGGAAGCAATGTATGTATGTATGTATGTATGTATGTATGTATGTATGTATGTGTATATGTGTGTGTATGTGTGTATATGTGTTGTATTTCTGTATGTATGTGTGTGCATGTGTGTATGTATGTGTGCATGTATGTGTATGTATGTGTACGTATGTATGTGTGTATATATGTGTGTATATGTGTATGTGTGTGTCTGTGTATGTGTGTATGTATGTGTGTGTATGTATGTGTGTGTATATGTATTATTGGATAGAGATAGGGAGTGACTGCGAGGGGAGGGGGAGACACAGAGGGAAAGAGACACAGAGACACTTGCATCCCTGTTTCGTCACTCATGAAGATTTCCCCCTGCAGATGGGGATCAGAGGCTTGAACCCGGGTCTTTGCACACTGTCGTGTGAGCAGGTAACTACTGCCTGGACAAGGGAAAACAGTCTTGTATTTTTACAGTTCCTCAACAGAATGACGCTAAATTGAAGAGAATGCATACTGGCATTAAGCAGCGTGCTTTGTGGTTGCCAGCGGTAACAGTAACCACCCCTACTATGTGCTGGACTCAGACACAAGCATAGGTCATGAGCACACCCCTTACATGCATGGGGCTTCATGTTCAATGTCTGTCACCACACATGAGGAAGCTATGCTACTCCCTTTCTCTCTCTTTTTAAAAAAGAAAGAAAATTAAGTCTCACTTTTTTCCCAACCCCTTAAGCCTAGAAGCAACATTACAGTCCACCAAGGAGAAGTCATTTCCTGAGGAAGCAATGATCACATCAGGGAGCTGTGTGCAGAGGCAGACGAGGGTATCTGACAGTATTAACTTTTCAAAGTACATCTCTTTGGTATAGAATCATTACACAAATTTAACTAGGTAAATATTAATTTCTCTTTCTTCTCAAAAGGGCTTCCATATTAGTACTGTATTGTTCAAATACATTTCTTCATTGATAGGCCTGATGGGTTTATGAAATTAAAAGATGAATACAGATCTCACTATGATGTCGTCGCTCTGTTGGCCAGAGGAGGAACAAACCAGCAACAGTGCGGCCAGCTCCCACTTGTGAAGTGTTCCCTCCCTCCGTGAGAGACGCGTTTGCCCCTGGACACTGACAGGGCGCTACGCAGTCGGGGCCATGTATTCGTGAGCATGTATTCTGCTTTGCACAGTGAGTGCCCGTACGCACCGGCCATCTCCTCATCATCTGTGGCAACGTGAAGACCTCCGACCCACTGCTCGAAGCTGAGAGACACAGAGCAAAGGAGAGACATCCCGCCACCACTCCACTGCCAGTGGGACTTTTCCGGACGCCATCCGAGTAATGCCATTGCTCAAGTCCAGGTCCCTGTACACAGCAAGTTGCCTGTCTGGTGAACTGTCTTCTGTCACCTTAATTGTTTTTTAAGGTATCGTTTTATTCACTGACACGAGACAGACAGAAGAGAAAAAGGACCAGGTCGCCGCTCTTGTACAAGCAAGGCTGAGAGCCGAGCTAGCTCTATGCATTCCACAATCTCCTGGTCATATGTTCTAAGTATCTACTTATGACCTGAGAGGGTAGAGAGAGAGCCAGCCAGAGAGAGACTGGGAATTCTCACAGAGCATGATTGGGTACCAGGATTGAACTTGGACCTTCATAGTCATAAACTCAGCAGTCCACCCTAGTACCTCTAGAGCTACTGTCTTAGTTAGTAACCATTGCTTTAAATTTCAAAAATATGCTAACTGCACAATAAAATCATCTTTTTTACTTATTAAAAAAAAAACCCTCCTATTTGTAGATTCCAGTTTAATCAAGAGTTCCGTAATAACCACATCGGATTCTTACAGGGGACTGCTAAAGCGACATTTGAATGGCGATGGCGTCCTCTGTGGGTTCCTGAGGGAGGCCATTCAGTGAAGCGCTGTGTCGTCCATCCGCTCCTGAACTCGCCCCCACCGCAATGCTCTCACTGGGGCCTGCAGCAGGGGAAGGCACTGGGGACCAGAGGCAGAGAGCTCCTCACTCTCCTGGAGACCCATGGGGGAAGGAAAGAAAACTTCTGGGTTAGAAAACTTTTTTTTTTTTTTTACCACCAGGGTTATTACCTACACTACAGATCCATGCTCCCAGCAACCTTTTTTTATTTTTTATATATTTATTTATTTTTCTCTTTTGTTGCCCTTGTTTTTTTTATTATTATTGTTTTTATTGATGTTGTCATTGTTGGATAGGACAGAGAGAAATGGAGAGGGGAGGGGAAGACAGAGAGGGGGAGAGACAGACAGACACCTGCAGACCTGCTTCACCACCTGTGAAGTGACTCCCCTGCAGGTGGGGAGCCAGGGGCTGAACTGGGATCCTTATGCCGGGCCTTGAGCTTTGCGCCACGTGCGCTTAACCTGCTGGGCTACCGCCCACCTCCCCCAGCAACCATTATTTTTCTGTTTTTATTCATGAATATACAATGAAATAATTCTATATGCAGCTTGGGATTTATTACAAAGTGTTTGATGAAAGTAAAAAATCTGATTATGATGATGGCAATGGACCAGGGGGGAGGGGTCAGGGTGTTATTTGGAAAACTGACAAACAAACGTTACACACGGACAAACTACTGCAGTTTTGTTGTTTTAGATCTTTTTGATCTCTTTATTGAGGGATTGAGGGATTAATGGTTTACAGTTGACAGCAAAACACAATACTTGGTACATGCATAACATTTCCCAGTTCTCCACATAACAGTGCAACCCCCACTAGGTCTTCCTCTGCCATCATGATCCAGCACTCCCCCAGAGTCTTTTACTTTGGTGAAACACACCACAAACTACTGTATCCTACTACCGACTGTAAACCATTAATTCCCCCAGTAAAGGAAAAAGAAAAATATCTGATTATGTCTTCTCAAAGTTTACCACCATGAGATTCGAAGCTCTATTTCTGTGCCTCCAACTCCTCCTATTTGCATCAATGTGTAGGAAGAGCTTTCATACATGCATATGCACTGGCCTGTGTGTCACAGAGAAGCAGCCTCTGTCAAATGTCACGTGGTAACAGAGAAGAGGCAGAGGCGCGTGCCGAACGGAAGGTCACACTGAAGTAGCACTCTGCGGTGACTTGCCATCCAGTGAGGGAAGTTCATTTCTTTCTGTTAGCAAATTTTTCGACATTTACATGCACATTGGTTCTAAATTTTTCATAATACTTTTAAAATATCTTTCTCAGTTCGAGCAGTGGGTCTGCACTGTATTCCAGACTGATTTGCTTTAACCAGCCTTGCGCGTGTGCAAGTGTGCGAAGCAATGAAACCACTGGTGGGAGCAGCCTCGAAACAAGTTAGCCAGTAGTCAGTGAGTCCGTCTCCCCACTACCAGCCCAGCAGTGATCTTCTCTCTGATATAACAGGTGTTAGGATGTCTCTGTCATGTATAAATCATCAGCATCAACAACTATTGATTTATAGTCTGCTAAAAGGGAAATTCTATTTTCTATTTACCGGAAGGTTTGCTGCTTGGGAAATTGCCTGGATCATCTAGAATTATCTGGAGAAGAAGAAGAAGAAGAGAAAAAAAAAAAAAAGATTCCAATGGTTTTTTTCCTCTCTGTGTTGTTGTTAAGTTCCTTGGGTAATGGTTTAAGCCAGGAAGGTAACTCCACTAGGTCAGAGACAGGAAAAACTCTATGTAACCACAATAAAAAGGAGAGTCTAATTATTCCTTTGTTTTAAAAGCCTAACTTTACTGGAAATGATCATCTGCCCAAATCTTTGCTGGGATGAGGTGATATTCTAGAATCCGATGCAGAAAGCAATGAAGTGCAGATTGGCAGCCCAGGTGGTGGAGCGCCTGGTGCAGGACCCACAGCACCTTCCGCCCCAGCTGCAGGGAGGTTGCCTCAGGAGCTGTAAAGCAGGTCTGCAGGCATCTGGCTGGCTCTCTTCCTCTGCATCTCCTCTTCCCCTCCCAATTTCTCTCTGTCCTATCAAATAAAAAAATAAAGACTGACAGAAGCAGTTGACCCACAGTGCTGGTGGTGACTCTCACTGGTAACCCTGATGGCAATTTAAAAAAAAAAACAAAAAACTGCAGATTGGAAAAGGAGAGAACTTTCTTAAGAACATGTTTGTGATACGTAAATGAGGCTCTCAGAGCTGATTGGGGATGACTTATCTCTATAAACCCCCTGCAAGATTCTGAAGGAAATTAATTGAAGCTCTATAGCTCATGACAAATAGTGCACAGGTGAGAGCTCTTACTTAGAATTAGGTGAGGTTTCTGTGCTCAGAAGGATGAGGTGCTCACCAGAGCACCCTGTCTCCCTCAGCTGCACACTTGTGGGCCAGCTGAGTGCCCTCTGGGGGGTGAGCTTTTGATTAGCCCTTTCAATTAGTGTTTATTTTCTTAAGTAGAATACTCACAAAAGTTTCAAAGTTCTGAATGTCCTTTAATCGCAGCCTTTAAATTAAGAGGAATAGATTTTTTTTTAAGAGGTCTCTCACTGCTTTGGCCAAAAGATCAAGTATGGATACGATTTAAACATGAAAGCTGGCATCCAATAAGCAATAAGCAAAGGTCCCTGTTTAACTGAAGGTCAAGGTTTTACTCTCACTCCTTCAAGTAAAGGCTGTTCTGAAGTATGGGAGCCTCCTGACCGTCTTGGTGGACATTTGTGCTTACCCGTCGGTGGAAAGACAAAAGCAACCACCTTGTAGAGAAGTCTGCACAAATATATCTACCCTGCACATTTTTTCAAGGTACCCTAGAAATCAGCTCTTCCTAGTTTTATTTCTAAATACTTCACAGAACTGGGTGTTTTCAAAGTCACTATAAGATATCTATGAAGGACATTATTGAGACAAGTGGGAAATTTAAATATGAACTACATATTTGATATTTTGTATCAGTGTGAAATTTCTTGGGCATGGTAAGGGTACTCAGGTAAGTGGGAGAATGCTTTTGTATGTTTACAAATAGACACTGATGCAGGGAGGCTGTGGGGATGTGGTGGAGCCTTGGCAGGGCTTGACCTGAGAGGTGAGTTCACCTGGTAAGTCTCTCTCTCTACGGAGGGGTTGAGCAAAAAGGGGGACACATAAACCTCAAAAGGTTGGCTGTATGCACCTTCTCTGTTTGTGTTTTGAGTTGGCGGCCATGTAAGTCTTCCCTCCATGTAAGTCTTCCCCACAAAAACATCCTGCGTCTTCCAGTCGGAGCCCAACAGTCCTGTTGAGCCTGCTCCACCTACATTTCCTGCTACTATGGCCCATCCCTTTATTATCTACTTATCAATCTTCTGCTTTGTCTTATAAATGACTAAAGGTCTCCTTCCTAAATCCCTGCAGGGTATTGCTAATCCTGCCAGTGGAACCCCTAGCAATAGTTGCTAGGGAGGTCCATACCATTCCCGGCCCCTTTCTCCACCCCTTTCCTAACCATTTTTGGTATTGTCAAGCCACTTCCGTTTCTGTCTTTTGTCTCTTCCGTGTCCCAATGGGGAAGAGGACGGGTGTGCTGACACCGGCCATTGCGATTGGCACCACGTGGCTTAACCAGGTGTGCTACTGCCCGACCCTGGGGCACTCGAATGAATAAAGATTTGTATTGCTTGCCGCCATGACCTTAGTTCCTGGGTCAGCTCTCCCTCTCACGACGTGAGCTCAACACACTGAAACTAGCTCACAGAGTGCTCAATACACACACAACATATAGATAAATGCAGACAAACAGCACATAGCACATGGATGGGGATGACTGGCTGATACAAAATGTGACTTTTTTTGTCTTTTGTCACCAGGATTATTACTGGTGCCTACACTGATACTGGAAGCCATTTTTCCTTTTTCTCCCCACCCCCATTTCTATTTTATTTGATGGGACAGAGAGAAATTTAGAGCAGATGGGAGGGAGAGGGAGAGAGACAGAGAGACACCTGCAGCCCTGCTCCACCACTTGGGAAGCTTTTCCCCTGCAGGTGGGGACCTGAGGCTTGAACCTGGATCCTTGTACATGGTGCTGTGTGTGGTTACCATGGTGCACCACCGCCCAGCGCCCCCAAAATATGACACATTATTAATCAGTGAACTTAGACGAAGCCTATTGGGATGTTCACTATATACTTCCAGCTTTTCACAGACTTGAAATATTCAAGCGCAAAGCTATAAAAAAGTCATTTTGTCACCACAATTCTCATTTCCAGCTTTCAGAAGCCCTGTCTCATTTACTGGCAACAAGACAGAGTTTGTAGCTAGGTGACCAGAACAGAAACATTCTAAAGGACCAGGAACAGTAAATTGAATCTAAGGAGGGTGGCCAGGAAAATCAGGTCAGGTACAAGCTGTTAGAGGTCAGGAGGGCACATGAAAAACTTCCCAGCCTAACAATTCCTTTGTGACTCTGAACAAGATTAAAGTTTCTTGTTGACCAGAGACTTTATATACTCCATATTCCAGTCAGTCTGTGCCACCACAAAGTCTAGGACCCTGCTGCTATCTCCTTCTCCTCCCCCTCCCTCCTCCCTTTCGCTTCCCTCCTCTCCCCTTCCCTACCCCTCTTCCTCTCCATCCCCCTTCCCCTCCCCTCTCCCTCCCTTTTATTTACCAGAGCCCTGCTCAGCTGTAGCTTATGGTGGTACAGGGGATTGAACCTGAGACTTTGGAGCCTCAGACAAGAGTGTCTGTTTGCATCACCACAGTGCTGTCTGCCCCCACCCCAGCACACTACCTCCGTACAAGAGAAAGTCTCTTCGTCTATCCTGAGCATAGGAAAATGCTTCTGGAGTGTGGGGACAAAGTCAAGCTGAACAGAGCATGCATGGCCAGAGTTCAAAGCTCATCGTCACAGTGAAGTCTCTGTGATGCTACGGGCAGGTAACCCCAGCAAAGCATCTCCATGTGCGTCGCGTCCAGCTGACTAAGGCGTGGGCATGGGCACATGGTTTAGGCAAAGGGGACAGAATACACCTTGCTGAAGTTATGTTGGTGCTTTGGCGGTGTGTGAGGTATGGTGACATATATCAGAGAGCAGCGTGTGAAACTCTTGCCTGGTAAACCAAGCTTGTCTCAATAAAAATTCAAAATACTTTTAAAATATTTTCGATATTTTTTTTAAGTCAGAGGGGAAATTAAAAAGAACCGCAAATGGAATGTGGGGACTTAGAACTATGGGACGTCACACTAGCAACTCGGCGGCAAGGCCCTGGACTTCACGATTCCTCTCCCAGACTGGTTTCTGCCCTGTGGTTCTTGGCCACTCCCAGCAGCGTGGATACGCCTGTGTCTCAGCACGGGCAGGACGAGTAAACTCACCCAGCACGAGGTCCTTACTCTCCTTTCCACGGCTTCAAAGGATGGACACCCCGGATTTCCCATCTTATGAGCAGATTCTCAGTCTTTACTAGACTAATCATTGCCTGGTGCAGCTTACATGACTTTACTGTAACAGCTCCCATGCTGATTTTCTCACCCATAGAAGCAGATCGCCTCAAGGGCTGGTGATAGTGCATCTGGTTGAGTGTGCTGTCATGCACAAGGACCCAGGTTCAAGTCCCCAGTCCCCACCTGCAGTGGAAAAGCTTCACGAGTGGTGAAACAGGGCTGCAGATGTCTCTCCCTTTCTATCTTCCCCTCCCTCTCAATTTCTCTATGTTCTATCAAATCAAATAAATATTTTTTTTAAAAAGTGCCCTACCCCAGTTAGAAAAGACAGACACAGGCTGGGGGTGTGGATCCACCTGCCAACACCCATGTCCAGCGGAGAAGCAATGACAGAAGCCAGACCTCCCACCTTCTGCTCCCCATAAAGAATTTTGGTCCAGACTCCCAGAGGGATAAAGAACAGGGAAGCTTCCAATGGAGGGTATGGGACACAGTACTCTGGTGGTGGGAACTGTATGGAATTGTCCCCCTGTGATCCCACAATCTTGTTCATCATTATTAAGCCACTAATAACAAATAGGTAAATAAATAGGATTCTAGCCTGGGTTTTCTACAGTTTCTGCAGATTGAAAAATGGTTTTTTTTTTTTATTTTTTTTGAAGAAGACCTTTTTTATTAATTTTTTTGACAGAGATGCAGAGAGAGACACACAGAGAGAGAGAGAGAGAGAAATACCAGAGCACTGCTCAGCTCTGATTTATGGTGGTGCAGGGGACTGAACCTGGGACTTAGGAGCCTCAGGCATGAGAGTCTGTTTGCATAACCATTATGCTATCTCTTCTGCCTTGCAAAATGTTCTAATTCCACATACCTTTGATCACCTGCTTCTGGAGCCATTTCCAATCGTGTTCTTACTGGAAGCCTTTTGACTGTGTAAAGACCTAACTCTTGCATGAACTCAACACACTCTCAGCTAATGTAGAATGTCCGTAAATCATGGGTTCACAGTAATGTTTCTGTGAGACGACTGATGGGACACTAGGCTCTAAAAGGTATTTGAATGGGAAAGCTGTTTACATAAGGCCAGGCGGGCATCCAGCATAAAGAAACTTGAATTGGGAGCTAAGGACCCATTTCTTCTTTTTGAATAAGTACCTCAAGTTATCCTAGATAGAAAACAGTAGAAAACAACCGCCTCTAATTATATGAATGAGCAAATTACAAGTTAAGGAATGAGCAGGTACAAAGATGTCTACCCTGTGCAACATAACCATGGTAGACCTTTAAATCAGTGACTCGTTTGTGAAGAATCGGGAGTTCCTGCTTTCAAGTGTTTATTCAGTATCTGTTAACGCTGGAAATCATGTCAATGTCCAGGGACAGAACACTGAGCAAAGAGCGTCTTCCCAAAGACAGTGTCCCGTTTTCCTCACAAAGCTGCCATGCTGAAGGGATAGAAGGCCAATGGCAGAGTCTCAGGAGCGAACGCGCAGGGCCAGGTCAGGGGCAGCGGGTGTGGCGCGGGGGCAGAGCGTGTGACTGCAAAGGTACAGCCACAGTGTCTTTGTGGTAAGACCCAGGCGCCTCAGGTCTGCAGGAATCCAGAGTCTGCTTCTTCCCGCCACACTTCCTGCCCCAGTTCTATGCCCTGGACAGTTCCTTCCCCAGAGTGTAGACAGATGGCGTCAACAAGATGAGCCCTCACGCCTGTGATTAGTTAATGGTAAGACGACATTAACTTCATCATCAATGAAATCGTATAGGCTTCCCTGGCCTAATCCTAGAAATCTTAAACAAGTGAAACCAGACGCAGCAGGGCACTGAAAGGTACTGAACACTGTGACCCAGCGGGGTTTGTTCCAGGGTGCAAGTTGGCTCCCTGTTAAATCCGCCCAGGCGATACACCACATCAGCTAAAGGAAAGCCAGAACTCACGTGATTATTTCAATAGTGCAGAGAAATTCTTTGACTAGATGCCACACTCTTTCACAATGAAAACACTAAAATGCTTTTGCAACAGTAGAAGACTAAACAAATGGCATCTAGTAGACATAATCAGGGAAGGCTTCAGAGGGGGAGTGTTGGAACTGTGAGATAAGACACAAAGGGACTTAATCAGAAAAAGAACCGGAGGCTAGGGGCCAGGTGGTGGCGCAGCTGGTTGAACACATGCATCACAAAGCGCAAGGAGCCCGGTTCAACCCCCTGCCCCTGCCTGCGGGGAGAAAGCTTTGCAAGTGGTGAAGCTGTGCTGCAGGTGTCTCTCACCCTGTATCCCCCCCACCCCTTTAGATTTCTGGCTGTCCCTATCCAGTAATTAAATAAAAATAATACAATTTTAACAAAAGAATTGGAGGTTAGGGAAACCAGGAGCCAGTTATATAAAGCATTTAAAAGGCTTCAAGCTAAAGAAAACATGGCAGTAAATTAGAAAAAGATGCAGGGTGGTGAATAAAGCGGTGGAGTGAGAGAAGTGAGACAGGAGACAAGGCGGCAGAGAAGACAGGACTCTTTCACGGGAAAGCAGGGCTCTGGACCTGACTCCTGCATGTGAGGGTAAGCCAGACCTCCCTTCCTTCCCGCTCCGACTTCTGGGAGCAGCCCTGCTGCTTTCAAGGAACAAGGACACAGGCGATTCACAGAGATGGGGGAGCATCCAGACTTACTGAAAGCCCTTTGCCGGATACACAGGACTCTTCCACGCCAGTCACTGACATGAGGAGGTCACTGTGCATTGTGAAGTAAGTACGGAGGTCAAAGACAACTCCCAGGTCCTTCTGCCCATATGTGGAGTGCAGAGCTCTGAGACACCTGAGCTTGCATACAGACATGTACTCACATATATGTATGCGTGTAG
Organism: Erinaceus europaeus; assembly: GCF_950295315.1. NCBI lineage: Eukaryota > Metazoa > Chordata > Mammalia > Eulipotyphla > Erinaceidae > Erinaceus > Erinaceus europaeus. The sequence continues at coordinate 152,377,489 of NC_080165.1, forward strand.
ATAAATTACAGAGTACTAAACACCTGAGCTTGCATACAGACATGTACTCACATATATGTATGCGTGTAGATAAATTACAGAGTACTAAACACCTGAGCTTGCATACAGACATATAGACATGTATTAGCATATATGTATGTATGTAACTAAATTATAGAGTACATGCACTTGCATGTAGACATGTATTCATATGTGTATGTATGTAGATAAATTATAGAGAGAATACTGAAACACCTGAGCTTGCACATAGACATGCATTCATATATGTATGTATGTAGATAATTATAGAGTACTGACACACCTGAGCTTGCATACAGACATATAGACATGTATTCGCATATATGTATGCATGTAGATAAATTATAGGGTACTGACACACGTGCACTTGCATATAGACATGTATTCCTATGTGTATGTATGTAGATAATTATAGAGTACTGACACCCCTGAGCTTGCAAAAATACATCATATATATGTAGGAGTGCAGATATAACTGTCTCTGAGACTTTGTGAGGATCATGGTGGCTTAGAGGGTGGCAAAGTGCTACTGTGTGAACTACAGTGTGGAACTGCTCCACTACAATCTTATCATCCTGTGAGCCGTTGTTAAATCTCTGTTTAACCAAAAGAAGGAGAATCAGTGACTGAAGAGAAGGTGGTGATTTGGTACATGGAATAGGAGAGATGGCATCTGCAAAGGTAATGTCTGTGTCTGTCTCTTCTAAGCTCTCCTCTCTCCCAGAACTCCCCGCTGAAAATGATGTTTTATTTAGAGGAGGTCGGGATTTGATAAAACTTTTCATGAGTGGATATGGTTGTATCATTTCTACACAGATCTAACCCTTTTAATTAAAAGTTATCAAGGCATTTGTAACTCACTCTACAGCAAATTTGTACCATAAACAAAAACATTCACATCACTTCTCAAACAGCACAAAACCCAACTTCTTCGTTATCAGATTTTATTTCAAAGTTTAAATGTTAAAATTAAGTCAAATTTTACATTCAAATCCAACCAACTAAAGCATACAGACCTTGACCTAATTATGTCAAACAAACTGGGACTGTGTGGTGGCAGACCCAGTTAAGCATACATATTAACAATCACAAGGAGCCAGGTTCAAGCCCTCACTCCCCCACCTGCAGGTCTGCAGGTGTCTCTTTTTCTGTCCTTCTCTCTGTCTCCCACTCCCTCTCAATTCTGTCCCATCAAATAAAAAATAAGTAAGTGGGGGGGGAGGCAGTGGCGCACCTGGTTAAACACACACACCATGATATGCAAGGACCGGGTTCAAGCCCCTGGTCCCCACCTGCTGGGGGAAAGCTTCACAAGTGTTGAAGCTGGTCTGCAGGGGTCTCTCTGTCTCTCTCCTGCACTTTCCCCATCCCCTCACCATTTCTCTCTGTCTCTATTCAAAATAAAGAAACAAAGATTAAAAAACCAATTTTAAAAAAATAAGTAAATAAAAAAATGATAAAGTAGAAAAAAAAGGGGGAGACTAATGCTTGCTGGGAGTGGTAGTGCCAGCATTGAGCCCCAAAGATAATGCTGGCGACAAAAAGAAGAAATAACTAAATAAACTAAAGTCAAAGGAACAAATTTACTATTTAAAAAGCAAGCAGCAAGTATTTTTCAGGTTCCCGATGCCCACAGGTGAAAGTTTCCTTCTTAAACACTATTAAAAGGTGACTGAGAAAGTATAACACAAATCACATAAAGTCACGGTTCAGGAGATGCAGTGATCTGATATCGTACAGAAATTTAATCAGGCTTCCAAGGGCGGCAGACGTGGCCCGGCAGGAGGTACCTTTGACCTTTCACGGAGGAGTAAGCAGGATGAGGAACTGAACTGCCTATTTCCAGGAGTGTATCGGTTTCTATATAATTGTCTTTTGCAGAATTTCTGGCCAAATTTGAGTCTATTTATTAATTCCTGCTGGTTTATATATGAAAAGCAAAGTCTGCGACTTATTTTAATTTAAACAATACCTTTTTCAAAGCCTATGTCTTTATTCACTCTGCCTCAAGAACGGTAGAGAAGTAAAAAAAAAAATTTTAAAACATCCAAAACCATACTATAGAACACATCCAGACTGCCCCATGCGCAGTCCTTAGCTCCCTCCCGGTGCTGGTGGATGGTGTGTCAACAGGTCGCTGGTTTCCTTCATCGCTGCTGGGGGGTAATAGCCTCGCAGCACAGTTTGGTGCAGGGGCACAGTCTCAGCTCCCCGTACGCGTCTGCAGAACACTCCTCGCCCTAACCTAGGTGCTGCGGTGCCACCAAGCCCCAGAGCCACAGCTCCTCTCCATGCACACCTGCCCTCTCCTTTGCTTTGGGCCACAGAGCACAGCCCGCCCAAGCTTCACTCTGCGTTTGCCCTTCCTGTCCTGGTTTCTTAAATTGTCTATAAAAAAATAAAACATTTATTAACTTACTTGAGTGTCTGGTCTTTACTGTAGTTCTAGTCACTGCCTTCACAGCATGAATATATCATAGCATAGGACTTGACATCGGTGTATTAATTAATTTAGACAAGATTAGCTTGTAAATAAACATATAGCTTCAGTGAACTCTCTTAACTGTTGCTACAATAAATAAGTAAACATGTGGAAAGCATGCCATGTACAAAGGGAGAAGTTATGTTATTTCTCTGGAAAACACTGAGATCCATCTTGAGGAACCACATTCTACTAAACGCTAAAAAGTGGGCAGAGGGTAGACAGCATATTGGTTATGCAAACAGACTCTCATGCCTGAGGCTCCAAAGTCCCAGGTTCTAGCCCCCACACCACCATAAGCCAGAGCTGAACAGTGCTCTGGTAAAATGAAATAAATAAATAAAGCTAAAAGCACGAGCACTTGAAGACACTGTCACCGGTGTCTGGACTCTGCTTTGAAGGTCATACACACACTGCTCCCCACCAAGCTCATCATTGGTTAGGGGAGGCTCATTTACTGCAGTCTTCTCTGTCTGCAAATGGGCAGAAGTTAATTTTTTTTCTGCTTGAAGTGTGAGTTCAGACTTGTTACACTGTAAGAAAGTTTTCTCTGGGTAAAATTAAACTGTAGTTTGTCTTCTATAATTATATTTAGCTAAACAGTGGTGCCTGTTTTCTTTTCACCAAGGGAACTGTGAGTACACTCTTTCAGATTCAGCAGAAATTCTGCAGTTTTAAACCAGTTCCACACAGGAGCATGACTTCTACTGTGTCTTGAATACTAAGTAACAAAGATAGGTACTATTTTTCTTGGACTTTTTTTTTGAGAAAGGTATTAAATATTTAAAGGAAATTTAAATATAGGGAATGTCTCAGAAAAAAAAAAAAGAAGAATGTATTGGTTTGTAGCTTGAAAGTCTAAATCTGAAGCAGGGCTAGACTTGGAGAAGCACCAGGTGGCCGGCATGATGGTTTTTTCCAAGAGTTCCTAACTATCTGAGAAAGCAGAGCATGGAAGGAACTTATATCCTTTTCATTACAAGAAAAAAATAAGACTTTAAAACATGGAGCAATGATATGAGCACCAGACTGACAGCACTGACTAGGAACCTCTTCCCTGTTGTTTGACAACTATAAATTTAAGTTTTCAAATATTAATAGCTTTTACAAATTTGTGTCGGATAGTAAGATTAATACATTATTTTATTTTCACACCTGGGTCTAACACATGCCCAATGTCACCATTCCTTGAGTATCTTTTTCTTTCTTTCTTTTTTCTCCAAAGTTATTGCTGGGGCTTGGTGCCTGCACTACGAATCCACTGCTCCTGGAGGCCATCTTTTTTCCTCACTGTTATTGTTATTATTGTTGCTGTTATTGTTGGGTAGGACAGAGAGAAATGGAGAGAGGAGGGGAAGACAGAGAGGAGGTGAGAAAAACAGACACCTGCAGACCTGCCTCACTGCTTGTGAAGTGACCTCCCTGCAGATGGGGAGCCGGGGGCTCAAACCGGGATCCTTGTACCAGTCCTTGTGCATCACCTTGTGTGTCTAACCCGCTGCGCTGCCACCCGGCCCCCGAGTGTCTTTTTTCATTTATAGAGACAGGTGGATAGGGTGAGAGCCACGGCAGCCACTCTTGCTTCCCCGGGCCACAGGAGCACTCCCATGTACTGTGAAGCTGAGCCTGGGCGACCTGGTGGGGGTGCACACAGTTAGGCACATATAGTACTAAGTGCAAGGACCTGGGTTCGAGCCCCGCTCCCCACCTGCAGGAGGGAGGCCTCACAAGCAGTGAAACAGGTCTGCAGGTATCTCTCTTTCTCCCTCTCTATTTCCCTCCTCTCTCAATTTCTCTCTGTCCTATCCAATAAAAATGGAAGAAATGGCTGCCAGGAGCGGTGGATTCATAGCGCCGGCACTGAGTCCCAGTGATAACTCTGGAGGAACAACAGAGTCTGAACCTGGGCTACGGGCAAGGCAAGACATACACCCCACCCAGTGAACTAGCTCCCTGGCTCCAATAATATCATCTCAGATCAAGTCCAAGCCAGGCCTTTCTATGAGTAGGTAATTTGGAAGTGGACCAAGAAAAGGAAATCTCCAGTTCTAGTTCAAATCTGACTTGAAGTCTACCTGACCTGCTGTCCCTTTGTCTGCGATATACTAAGAGTATCTGTATATTTGAAGAGAAACTGTCTCCTCTTTCTGGTTGCTGAAAGTGCAAACAACTAGAAACTGTGTTAGCACACGTGACACGATTAGTTTTCATAAGCAAAATGCAAAGGGCACAAACACTGAATCACACACATTAGGTAGCATGATCAAAGAGCCATTCTCTACAGAAGATTTGAGACAGAGTGTTGCTTATTCTTATTCTTTCTACTCGTCCGTTGGGAGGACAGAGACTTAATTCAGCAGCTTTCTTTCTGATGAGGACAGATCCTTCAGTCTTCTGGTTGTTCCATAGAAGCGATTCCCTCCTAACATCAAGGTCCAACAAAGATGGGTCACCTCCACAGGCTAATAGCAGTGAGAACACGGTTTGTATTACACATACAACTCTGTGTGATTTAGATTATTTTCTTCTTATTAAAAAAACTACCGTGTGCACACTCAATCCTAGAAACCAATCTATGCAATTTATAAACATTCATAAATGCAAACATTAGGAAAATGTGTTTGAGTGAATCAAAAAAAAAAAAATCATATGCTTTCCCACCCTGAGAAGAGATCACAGTTTAAGTAAAAGAACTTGGCTATGAATCAGGAAATCTGAAGCTTTGGCCCTAGTTTGGTTTACTTCATTCATTTGATAGATATTTCTCAGTGCTTGCTTTGAGTCAGGCAATGTACAAAAGAGAAGGAATAGAATAATGAAAATGAAATCCCAGTTAACAAGGAGGTCATAGTTTAAAGGGCAGAAAATGAAGCAGTTATAATATATGCATATTTTAATATAGGAAACTAAAAACCATGCTAGCTCAAATGGAGAAAGCAACTATATCAGTCAAGAGTAAAGGTACTCAACAATACGTGAACGCTTTAAAAAATAATGCTTATTGCTGGCAGGGCGCCTCAAAGTAGAGCCTAGGACTTCCATGCCTGAGGCCTGAGGTCTATGGCCAATGCTGCCCATGCCAGACCTGGGCACTGTTCTGCTCTCTCTCTCATTCTCTCTCATAAAATAATCAGAAACTTTAAATTTCCTATTATCTTCATTTGTTTTTATTGGATAGAGAAAGCCAGAAATCAAGAGAGAAGAAGGAGAGAGAGAGAGCGAGAGAGAGAGAAAGCTGCAATGCTGCTTCACCCCTCACAAAGGTTTCCCCTTGCAGGTGGGGACTGGGGGCTTGAACCCAGGTCCTTGAGCACCATAAGATGCGTGCTCAACCAGGTGCAGGACCACTCAGCCCCTAATAAAATCTTTAAAATTAACAGCTAGCAAGAATTGCAAATCACATGTCTGGAGCAGTTACTCTGCATCAGTAACTAACTCTTAATTGTTTTTATTATCTTCATTTATTTATTGGATAGAGACAGCCAGAAATTGAGAGGAGTAGGGGAGGGAGAGGAAGAGAGAGGCAGAGAGACACCTGCAGCCCTGCTTCCCCACTGTGAAGCTTTCCCCCTGCAGGTGGGGACCGGGGCTCGGGCATCCTGCTCCACTTGCACGACACCCACAAGCCCCGACACACCGGAGCCACCGTGCCCACTGAGTGTGTGCATCTGTGCACACACTCACCTCTGCCCCACCCTCTGCTGCTGCGCATGTCCTGTCTCCCTGCGAGAGCGTGTGCGTGCTCTGTTGGTCTGTCTATTACTTCTCTCTACGTGCTCCTTTGACGCTTGGAGTTGTTGCTGCTATTATTGTCTGTTTGCCTGACTGTTTTTTGCAGTTGTTCTGTGTGCCTGTTCCTCTCTACGATTTGAACACAGAAGACCTGCCTGCCTTCATAGAAGCTACACCTGCCCTGTCTCTCATCTGCCTGAAGCAGGGGCACTTCCCTCCTGAGAAGCAGCTTCACTCACTCCTGAAACATATCAGGAGGTAGCTGGCATCAGGGGTCCTAGACCCAGCAGCTGAGAGGTCACCTTGTGCCATATCTGACCAGCAACATCAAAATCTAATGGCTCCAAGGAACCATAGTGTCCCAGTCCTGAGTTTTCTGGAGTAGGGATAAGGTTTCTATAAAGGTTTCCTTCATCCAGGACTTGAGAATGTAAATATATATATATATATATATATATATATATATTAACAGCAATGAGATGGTCAAACAATTTCAGAGAAGAGCAATACATCTGACTGGTTTTTTTAGAAATAACACTGTGTGAACTGGTAATAAATACAGTGAACTGATAGGGAGTGAGGGACAAATGAAAGATAAAAACAAGGGTACTGCAACATTCATGCAAGCCAGTAAGGGCGGAGCCAAAGATCAATTCAAATGAAGCCAATTTTCGGGGGAAATTCATCTGAAGATCCAGTTTTCAAGGAGTCAATTCAACTCACCAAAACTATCATCTCTATCAACTAGCTTTGTGAGAGAATATTAAACCCTTTGAAAGAAAGAGATGTGTAGTCAGCAAGTGAAATGTCCAGACTCTTTCAAAGTACTTGAAAACATAACAATATTAGCCAATAAGCACAAGAGTATTCTCTCAGACCTATAATGTATGCCTTTGCCCTTTAATCTAACCAAGATGCCACTGTAGGAGTGCTAACCTGAATACTATTCCACTACTAAACATGGCGGATTCACCTTCTTCACCTCATCTTGGATGAAGCCCGAAGGCATCATGTAAAGTGAGATCAGCCAGAAACAGAAGGATGAACATGGGATGATCTCACTCACAGACATAAGTTGAAAAATAAGAAAAGAAGGGAAAACACAAAGCAGAACTTGGACTGGAGCTGGTGTATTGCACCAAAGTAAAGGACTCGGCAGGGGTAGGGGGGTCAGGCCCCAGAACATGATGGCAGAGGAGGACGTAGTGGGGGTTGAATTGTTATGTGGAAAACTGGGAAATGTTACACATGCAACAACTACTGTATTTTCTGTCAACTGCAAGCCATTAATCTCCCAATAAAGAAAAAAATAAGAGTACAGACCTTAGCCACAAACACTTAAATATATTTCATAATTCCCTGCTCACCTGGGATTCAGGCTGGCCTTAGGAGAATGGAAGTTCTGATGGAGACCCTTCGAGACTTTCAAGAATGTTGTGAAAGAGCGGCAGTAGTGAATCTGAGTACTGAAAGCACATCAACTACTGGGGGAATTCTCAGCCTCCTAGTGAAAACATCCCACCTTTCCTCTAAGATTGAGAAGGAAATAATGAAACAGGAAATTAACAAACAGTCTAATCTCAAGGTAGGCACAGCATGGTTTATTCACTCACAAACATCCATGGCACTGGTAGTTCTCTCCTGTGGTGCAAGTCAGTCTTCTAGTCCTTATTTTAGTCCACCTGCATGTTAGCTGTCAGGCCCAGGCAAAAATAAATCACTAAAGTCATGGGCCCCTTGGAACATTCTTAAAATAGACTTCCCAGCTTCTTCCCACACGAACACTTCTAGTTTCATCTGCTCTATTTCTCCCTTTGGGTTCTAGTTTATTAGACAATTTGTCCTGCTTTACACCGTATTATCTTTCAGTCACCATGTTACAGATGCTGCCATGATTCTATCCCGACTTCCCTGGGCAGACGCCCTCACCCATGTGTCCTGGAGCCTCCCCTCCCCAGATCCCTGCCCCACTAGGGACAGACAGACACAGGCTGGGAGTGTGGGTCCACCTGCCAACACCCATGTCCAGTGGAGAAGCAGTTACAGAAGCCAGACCTCCCACCTTCTGCTCCCCATAAAAATCTTTGGTCCATATTTTCAGAGGGATAAAGAACAGGAAAGCTTCCAATGGAGGGAATGGGATATGGTGGTGGAAATTGTATGGAATTATACCCCTGTTATCTTACAATCTTGTTCATCATTATTAAATAACTAATTTTTTAAAAATCAGTTGTAATATACAAATAAGTAAATAAGCAGTCTAAGTTTAGAAACACAGGGTTGAATAACGAATTTTAAAATAGCCTATAGTAGTGTTTATGGCTATGATTAATGAACTAAAGTTTCTATTTTGGATAAATTGTGAAATTCTCTCAACCTGGAAGCAAATATAATATCAAGCTCACTATGTATGTATATATAAAATTAAATAAAACATTTTATCAAACTTTCTACTTTCCATGACAATTATTTTTACTAAATTATCACTATATTATACAATGAGCTAGAGTTTAAATAAAAAATAAGACCAAATTAAGATACTTTCCTATTGCCTTTATATCCCAGGGAAAGAGAGAAAAATGTTCTCACATCTTTAGAAATAGTGATATATGTAAAAATTAATATTGGCAGAATTTAATCTATTTACTTGACACTTTCAAGATTATAATTACATGAGTTCAACAGATGCATAGCAGACACAAGAACTGATGAAAAGTGACATTCTACCCATGAGAATTCTTCCGTATGGAAAAATAATCATAAAGATCTAATTATGCTCTCAGGATACCCAAATTCTGATCTCATCGAGAACCAGAACATTAGTATTAATAATTTTTTGACTATTTTGAAGTTCTCCACTTTAAATTCATTATTCTTCTGGACAAAGGTAAATGGTTCATCAGAAGCTAAATTAAGAAAGTGTTTGATTCTTTGTGGTTTTTTTTTTTCTGCTTTGTTTCTTTTTTAAGATTTATTTATTTAAAAAAATTTTAAAACATGGACAGGACCATAGGATAAGAGGGATACAATTCCACACAATTCCCACCATCAGAGCTCTGTGTTCCCTTCCCCCCACTGGAAGCTTTCCTATTCTTTATCCGTCTAGGAGCAGGGACCCAGGATCATTATGAGTTGCAGAAGGTGGGAGGTCTGGTTTTGTAATTGCTTCTCCGCTGGACATGGGTGTTGGCAGGTGGACCCACACCCCCAGCCTGTCTCTGTCTTTCCCTAATGGGACAGGACTCTGGGGAGGGGAGGTTCCAGGACACATGGGTGAGGGCGTCTGCCCAGGGAAGTCAGGTTGGTGTCATGGTAGCATCTGCAACTTGGTGGCTGAAAAGCATTAAAATATAAAACAGAACGAATAATCAGGAAACTAAAGGAACGAATATAGCCGATGATATTTGGGGTCTCCATTTTGGTAATAGCTAGTAGATCTATTTTAGATATATTCCAAGGGGCCCATGACTTTAGTGATTTTTGCCTGATCCTGACAACTGACATGCTGGTGGACCAAAAGTATTGTCTGGGGAGATGGTGTCAGAGTCAGAAATTAGACTACAAAGCTGAGTCTGGGCAGAGAGTAGCTCCCAAATATGGGGAAAGTCTGTAAATATTGTTAACTGTAAACACCAGAGCACTGCTCAGCTCTGGCTTTTGGTGGCACGAGAGATTGAACCTGTGACTGTGGAGCCGCGGGCTGAGAATCTTTCTACAAAACTATGCTGCTATCTAGCCTGGCCTGGTGCTTGCACATCTATTTAAAGCCACCATGAGCTTGTCTGTTTCTGCGTCTCGGTTCCCTAGAGCACATCAGGCACAGTGCAAATCCTTACGAGGAACTTGGCATTGTCTCAACAAAGCTGCATACACTTCAAGGCAGTACCCCCAGCTGACAGCATCCTATTTCAACACATACAACATTCACTCCTACTATATCTAGGCAAGTAAAGCTTTACCCTGTAGGTTTTACTGTCAGTGAAACATAACAAGGAAAATGCGGAGGCTGGATCTGTTATAAAGAGCATCAGGTAATACCTTCACTGGTACTTGGAGTGCGTTCCATAAAGCAGACCTTACTGACGTCAATCTTTCTGCCAAACACCCTCAGCTTCACTAGGCGTGTCTACGCTGTAACTTCAGTCTCAGAATCGAGTAGAGATTTGCAAATATTAAAACAAACATAAGAATATACATGCTGTGTTTGTAATGCCATGCCAGCATTATAGGGCAGAGCTTCAGGATTCAGTTGAACTGTTACTTTGTTCTCCACTAGTCCATCACCCCACAGAGTTCAGTGCCCATCCCTGAAAGAATCCCTCCGATGGATTTACCGAAATTCTTCAGGACTGGTAGAAAAATCAATCATCATAAAAATTTCTGGATCAGGTAATACAGGTTATTTACCAGTATGTAAAAATAAATATATAAATAACCGCAAACAACACCTAACAGAATCTAAGAGCAATTACATTTTCTCTGCTGCGGGTGCTAAACTTGGATTGTGCTCAGGACTATTTGAGCAGATGAGCAGTGAAACTTGCAGAAGCAGCACATTCATTGTGCTTTACAACCCACCCGAATTCAGAGGGCTGCCACCTGTAAAGATGAGAAATGGATATTTTTAATGTCTTGGAAAGTATCTAACTGGCTATCCTTGGGGACCTCCACTTTTTGAACTAATTAATCACTGAATGCCACTGCCGCTTCACTCCACTGAATATGAAAAAGCCATTATCAGGCAAGAGAAAAATGTCTAGAGAAGAAGGAGTTGCCACACCTCCGTTTGCAAGCAAACTATTCCACAAACAACATATACAAGTCTTCTTCCAAATCTGCATTTTAAGCAACAGACGTCTCTTTGTGAGTGGATTCTGACACTAAGAATCATTTAAATGGTCTGGTTTCTAGACTATTTGAATGGTACCTGGGTTGAGTATGAAGGCAATGAGCGCAGGAAGTATTAAGAGGAAAGCATGCTCCATGGTAAGAGCTCTGTGCTGTACCAGACTTCAAGAGGGACTGATCTCTGTCTGGGACTTGAAAATTGACTGGTCTGGGCGCCGGGTGGTGGTACCCCTGCTTGAGCGCACATGTTACAATGTACAAAGACCCAGGTTTGAGACCCTGGCCCCCACCTGCAGGGAGAAAGCTTTGCCAGTGGTGAAGCAGGGCTGCAGGTGTCTCTCTGTCTTTGGTGCACCTGGTTACACGCACACACATTATAGTGTGAAAGGACCCAAGTTCAAGCCCCTGTCCCCACCTACAGGTGGGAAGCTTCCTGAGTGGTGAAGCAGGACTGAAAGTGTCTCTCTGTCTCTCTCCCTATCTGCCGGTCTAGCTTCACGGGCGGAAGACAGACGACCAGGGACTCATGGCTGAGCTGGGAAGCAGTATCTCGTTTATTGATCAGATACATCGCCTTTTATGCATCTCTTCACCGGAAGTGGCAAGGGAAAGGAAATGACTAGGAGAGGGGGCAGGGCAAAAAAAGAGCATGAACAGAACACAGAAAGCTTCCATCTAACCAGTGGGGATTAAACCAATACCCTGCAGGCAGGGCAGAACCCAGGTAAAACAGTGATTCTGTAAATAGACCACAGCCTCAAGCAATGTAACAGAAGAGGTCTTAGAAGCAGAATTTAGAAGCATACCAACACCTATCTACTCCTCCCCCTCACTTTCTCTCTGTCTCTGTCTGTAGTAAATAATCTCTATCTATCTATAGTAAATAAATAAATAAATTTTTAAAAGATGATTAACTAATTGTATTATTTGAGACAGTTTACTTTAACTCTGCTTCTTAAATTTTCTAGGTATATAGTAAAAACGCTATATGAGATAATTTCTAAGATTTCCTGCAAACCAAAGCTACTATGAAATGTCAACATTATTAGACCTACTTTTTCACATCTGTAATGCTTTGTCAATAGTTAGGCCATATATAAGAGTTATGGATTGGAGTTAGCATTCTCAATCAATATGTGAATTTCCCTTATTGCTTAGCTAAGCATTTCTGAATTTAACATTGTTTATTCTCTGCTATTCCTTTATAAGGAGCAAGAAAATCTTTCTGAGATGGAAAAGTGTCAGGATATTATGACTGATCAAATATCAAAAGACAAATATCACGCTGAATCTATTTTGAGCATATTTAAGCATTCTCAGGACTTCAAAGCACAATGTATTTTATTTACTTTGTTCTTCTAATCATCAGAATAATGGATGTAAGAAATGAATAAATGGACAAAGATTTTGCTGCTTGTTTCAAGAACCAGTGAGTAAAAACTCAAATTCTCATCCATCTGTTCACTACAGGGACCTACATCAGAACTGCAGTCACGGTGAGCACGAGTGAAAGATTTTAAAGACGGCTCCTAACAGGCTAGTTGAAAAAAAAAAAAATCCACATGCATATAGATCACTGTCTGTCAGCAGGGTCCATGAAGAAGACCAAAACCAGTCTGCGGCACACAGCACAGTGCAAGCAAAGGACCAAAAAGATACACTTTCTTGGTAACAGTGCAAATAATGTCAATTCTTCATGACTTTTCCTTCAATTTACAAGAGCTGCAATAAATATTTTAAATGACTTTTGTATTATAAAGACTAGATGGATAAAATTGCATTTACCCACCCCTGCTATCTAGAATTCCTTATCCAGTGTTACACTGACAGTCAGGTACACGGCAGTGGATTTATGGCTGGAGTAAGTGGGGCAGGTGCTACGACGCACAGCATAGCCACGGCCTCTGGTTCCAGTAGAGGGCGTGTGGCAAGGGTCTGAATCTACAGTCCTAGGGAAGAATTCTTGACTCCTCCACCTCCTGACTTCAGCAGTGTGCAAGTACTGGACAGAATTTTACTGTCCGATTACCTGGGGCCTCTCACTGGGCACCCAGTGTACTTCCTACTCCTCCTAGGATTTCAACATATTGCAAGAACCTAGTTACTTGCGTTTAAATTCTTTTTGCTAAGGTTTGGTGAGTTTACACACATAGATATATTTATATATGTGTTGATAGATAGGTAGATAGATAGATAGGTAGATACAGAAGTCCCACCTGTGTGCATATGTGTATCCAAGCACTAAGAGAAGGTCACGTGAGGACATCAGAAGAAGGCTGCTGTCTCCAAGCCAAGAAGGGAACATACCATTTTCAGCAGGAAAGTTCTGGAATAACTCTCACATCAGAAACCGAATCTGAACACATATAGATCACACACTTCTAGATTGCAGAAATGTAAGAAAATAAATCTCTACTGGGTAAATCCAAAAAGGTTTTTGGTTAGCTTTATTGGTTTATGTGATAAGCAACTGAGCCTTAACGAATAAACTGTTAGCAGACATGACTGAAGATGGAACATTCAAAACAACTGTCTGACTTTGCTTTCAAGAAGTGAAGTCCTGGTTGGCATCTATAACAAGCAAGTGTGGTCTTCAGTAATAAAACAGACGTTTCAGCTGCAGTCCGTGGCTGTTTGAAGTGAAGTGATGACTGAAGGTCCAACATTAATGAAGTTGAAATCTCTGACATGGAGTGAGTGCCCTAAATATAAGTATGAGCAGCCCAGTATGGTTCCGTAGCCCCCATGTCCACTTGGTCGATTCCAAATTATATTCCTCCATGAGGATCATTTCTGGAACCATCCGTTCCACCCCGGTTCCATGGCTGCCAGTCCTTAGCCACATCGCCCCGCCAGATATTCGTCGGGATGCGGCATCATCTAAGTTCATTTCCCACGTCTACGCTCGACCGGACCTGCCAATCTACGCGGATATCTTCGCCCACCCTGTCCAACGCTTGACGTCTCGTCACCCAATCTGGTCCCCTATGCCTACACTGAACTTCTCTGTTCCAGACACTTGGAGGCAGAGTTGGCAGTCAGCTGAGGTCAAGAACAAACACCTCATCACAGACCCCTGCAAGCGTCAACCCGGCTTTGACCTAGCATGTTATGATTGGGCCCTCCTCAATCGCTATCGAACAGGCCATGGCCGGTGCGCCGCTATGTTCCATCGCTGGGGAGCCAGAGACGACCCGAACTGCCCCTGCGGCTCCAGACAGACTATGACCCACATAGTCAACGACTGCCACCTCTCCAGATTCAAAGGAGGTCTCGAAACTTTACATCAGGCTCAACCTGACCCTGTTGACTGGCTACGGAAGAAGGGCAAACGCTAGAAGAAAAGCAGCTCAGATACCCGTGGCCTGTGAGTGGCAAAGGGAGTTGTGACACATGCAGTGCATAAACCAGGACTCGGGTGTCTCTCTATACTTGGCAAGAAATAACTCACATTTATCTCACAGACTGTCAACATAAGCGTCATTGGACCACATGACAAAGATAGTATTGCAAATCTCTTCATGTTCAGAACAGCTATCCAGTCTCAACCCCCCAAACATCTGAGGGTTTAAGACACGGCATTTGGAAAACCCAGATTGAAATGCTGATTTACAAACATCTTGCAAATGTGTAGACAGCAGTTAACTCCCAATCTAATTTAAAAAGGACCCAGCTAATCCCATCCATGATTATTCTAAAATCCAATGGAATAAGACAAGCTCTAAGCAGAGTTTTGGGTTAAAAAAAGTTGGAAAGAAAAATAGTTAACTGAGTATGAATAAAATCAGAATCTCTGATAGGTCAAACCAAGAGATGCTTCATTCAGGAAGATAAAATGCTTATGTAAGAAAAGTGCCTTTTTCGAGAGGTCGGGCAGTAGTGCAGCGGTTAAGCTCACATGGCGTGAAGTGCAAAGACCTGAGTGGGGATCCCAGTTCAAGCCCCTGGCTTCTCACCTGCAGGGGAGTCACTTCCCAGGCGGTGAAGCAGGTCTGCAGATGTCTTTCTCTTCCCCTCTCTGTCTTCCCCTCCTCTCTCCATTTCTCTCTGTCCTATCCAACAACAATGACATCAATAACAACAATAATAAAAATAACCACAACGATAAAACACCAAGGGGAAAAAATAGTCTCCGAGAGCAGTGGATTCATTTATATTAATATGTAGACTCACTATAGAAATATAGAAATTATATATTCTATATATACTCAATATAGAAAACTCACTGTAGCTTCAATTTATATTTTTTGTCTGATGCCTATTTGCTAATCTTTACATAGTGTTTTAACTAAGCCTCAAATTTACCAATATCAAAGGAACTTCCAAAGTCATCTCTGTCTCTCTTCTGCCAATATCTATTCAGTAAATTTATGAATTGGTTTCATGTACTTAAATTTAGTATTGGCTTTCTTTTTTTCTTAAGTATATTTATTTACTATTGAATAGAGAAAGAGAGTAGGGGAAGTACAGGGAGAGAGAGAAGACACAGAGAGAGAGACGCCTGCAGCCCTGCTTCACCACTTGCAAAGCTTTCCCCCTGCAGGGCTTGAACCTAGGTCCTTAGGTACAGTGTTGTGTGCACTCAGCCAGGTGCACCACCACCTGGCCACTAGTACTGGTTTTGTAAGAATGAATGTTGTTGTGGTGGTCTGGTGTCGGGCTGCACCGCGGAGAAGAGAGCGGACGTCCAGAGCAAAGGGGTACACAAATCTTTATTATAGGATGGGGGGGTTTGGTTCAGACCACGTGGAGCCAGCCGGCAATGGCCGACCGGGAGGGGGGGGGGGAGCCAGGAGCGAGACCTCAGAGAGGGAGAGCCCGAGAGCCCAGAGAGAGAGAGGGGAGGGGTGAGGGGGCTTTTTATTGGGCGACAACCAGGGGTGTCGTGTAGGGCCAGGATTGGTTGAAGGGGGCAATGCTAGGGTTTCGTGCGGCCTGGGGGCGGAGACTGCATCAGAATAACTCCTCAGCAACAAATGAAAAAGTAATTTCTTAAATCATTCAGTAATTACTGTGTAGTAGTGGTTTCCTTGCACGTAGCAATCAGTCTGTGGATGAAAACGATTCAAAGGAAGTGGTTTTTGGTTTTTAAAAAAATTTCTTTATTGGAGAATTTATGTTTTACATTTGACAGTAATAGTTTGTACATTCATAACATTTCTCAGTTTTCCATATACTATTACAACCCCCACCAGGTCCAATGTCATCCTTCTTGGACCTGTAATCTCCCCACCCACCCACCCCAGTTAGTCTTTTACTTTGGTGCACTACCCCAATTCCAGTTAATTCTTCCAACCCATGAACATGGAATATCTTTCCACTTCTTTCTGTCTTTTCCAATTTCCTTGAGTAGTGACTAATAATTTTCAGTATACAAGTCTTCCACTTCTTTCATTAGGTGTATTCCTAGACATTTTATTGTTTTTGTTGCTATAGTAAAAGGAATTGCTTTCTGGATTTCAACTTTTCCTAACTTAGTGTTTGCATAGAAGAATGCCATTGACTTTTGAATGTTAAATTTGTAGCCTGACACATTACTGTATTGCCTGATGATTTCCAAAAGCTTCTTGCTGGATTCCTTAGGTTTTTCTATGTATACTATCATGTCATCTGCAAATAGGGAGAGTTTGACTTCTTCTCTTCCAATCTGTATGCCTCTAACTCCTTGCTCCTGCCTGATTGCTATGGCAAGAACTTCCAACACTATGCTGAACAGCAATGGTGATAGTGGGCAGCCCTGTCTAGTACCTGATCTGAGGGGAAATGCTTCCAGTTTTTCACCAATGAGTATGATGTTGGCTGTAAGTTTCTCTGTCTTTCTTCCTCTCTATCTTACCCTTCCTCTCAACTTCTGGCTGTCTCTATCCAATAAATAAGTAAAAAATAATAAAAAGAAAAAAAATGAAAGTGCTACAGTCAGACCAAGGGTGAACTCCACCAGGAGAACACAGGGCAGGCAGAGGCCACAAGTAGGAAGGAGTAGGGCACTGCAGGACAGCAGGCAGGCTGCTTTTTGTAGATCATTCATGATGCATAATCTGCTACAAGGAGATTGAAGAAAGAAAGAAAGAAAGAAAGAAAGAAAGAAAGAAAGAAAGAAAGAAAGAAAGAAAGAAGTCAAGTTTGAAAGCTTCCACAGTAGATGGTTCTGGAGAGAATAGATAATACTTACACTGCAATATCAGAGCACACATGAAAATGTAGGCAGAGTCTCAGTAACTTTTGGAAATAGATTCCAGATGAATTGAAAGGGAGGTGTGGAAATTGACACACACTGAAATTTCTATAGATTTCCTACAAAATATTCAGTATATGTATTTTCTATGATTCCTAAGACTAAAAAAGATATTTTATGCTTAACTTCTCCTTTATCTCTTGTCTAATGGTTTCTTTCCAAGCACAACCTACGTTTGACTAACTTTCCACAAGAGTCTGCACTGTGATAGCCATATAATGACTGTCAAAGATTCACTTGATAAAATCTTATTTAACAAAGTACCAGAATTCTTATGGGTTAATATTATTAATGCCAGAGGAGATCATCAGAAGGGGCAGGTTTTTAACCCAGTTCAAAAGAACAAATAGGACATTATCTTTAAATGGCATTTTCCTCAAAAGTTAACATAAATTCTGAGTTTTGGATTTAGACCTCATAAAATTAGCCTGATTCACACATTCTTTCAATGACGGCTAGTATCTCTAACCTCAGTACAAGACATTTCCAAATTTGCAAGAAGAATATCACTACACTTATATGTGAAACTTGTGGAACGATCTTTCCTCATGCTTAACAGAAAGCATTTACACCAAAAGCCTTTTAATTGTCTTTTAGGATATGTGAAATATGCTTTTACCAATTACAACTTTTAATACCCAGGATTGAACAAATTATTTTGTTCAGTGGATACCAATGCTGTTTTTTTTTCAGTTGGCAAAAAATTATTTTTTATTATTTTTTAATTTTTTACTATATTTATTTAATGAATAGAGACAGCCATAAATGAAGTGGGAAGGGGGAGATAGAAAGAGACAGAGAGACACCTGCAGCCCTGCTTCACCACTCGCAAAGCTTTCCCCCTGCAAGTGGGGAGTGAGGTCTCAAACCCGGGTCTTTGCGCATTGTCACAAGTGTGTACAACCAGGTGAGCCATCAACTTCGTCCCATTTTTGCAGAATTTTTCATCTAGACAAATACCACGTGTAAGTACCTTACTTTAAAAAATGATTTACTTCATGTCCTTGAATGATAGGACGATCAGAGGGAATGCCAGATTTGAAGTAACTCTGGAACTAGAATGTTTAGATGCTCAGTTCCCCCACATGATTTGCAAATATCCATAAGATGAGCAGGATCATAAATAAAAAGTCGCAAAATAAAAAGTTTGTCACACTAACACTGCAGTTGAAAATCAGAAGATATGTCTCCCTGGTACTAGGATATGTACTTTCAAAAAGAAAAGAAAAAATCACATGGGAAAGATTAGTATGACAGTCACACGGCTTCCCTTAACTTTACAAAGCAAACTGACTTTTCTCCCTCCTGGTTGCCAACTCAAAAACAGACCATCTCAATTACACAGCCGCAGTGACTGCCTGCCTTTCCTGGCTAGAAAGCTGATAGACATCTTAAAGAAAAAAGAATGCAGAGGAGCCTCGTCAAGAAGAAAGAAAGGCATTCTAGAAGGATGTGTGCACGTGCAGATGTGTCTTCTCTGTCTCCACCTGGGCCGCTGTCCTGTCCTCACGGCCTGTGAGCACTAAGCTGGTGTGAAGACTGTGCACAGAATAGGTGCCAGCACGCCGGTTCTAACCCGAGCTGCGCCCGTCTGGGTCTTCAGCGTGAAGTGCTGTTGCATAGACTGAACAGACAATGGGCTGTGACACTGCAGAAATCGTTTGTTTCCACTTGTTATTGATGGCGTTTCATAACCCGTTTGGAGCTCTGCGTTGCCCCGTCACTCCTGAGTTATGAGGTCATCAATCAAGACCGGGAATAAATGATGTGTGTAAGCTGCCCTCGTGTATGTTTTAGGTGCGGTGTACAGTAAAGCGCACACTGCTGGTTTCTAACGTCGTGTTCATCATGTGTGTTTGGGACACAGCCCTGGTGTCAGCTGCTGAGACAACTCCGTACAAGATGTCAGGACAATTGAGAAAAGTGCAGAACAATGGTCCTGAGAACCCCTGTTTTAATTACTATCTTGTTAAAGCAGTTGGGATGGTCTCCTTGCACCGCAAACATATGGTTCCAAGGAGAGCGAGCTGTCGTTGAGGGCATGGAGTCAGTCTCATGATTAGTACCAGAGGATGACTAAAAACGACCTCGTGAGGAGAGCAAAAGCCACCCTGGTCACCTGCAGAGACAGCAACACCACTAGCTAAGGAATCTTTGGCGTTTACTAGACTTGCAAAGCCCAATGATTTAATAACAAGCATATTATGGAAACATGAAAAAAAAACTTTCATAACCATTTCTAGAGTAAAGAGATCGAATAGTGATCAAATTCAAGTTGATCTCTTTCTCTGATGAAAGCTTAGTCTCTTTATAACACAGGTTATCGAGAATCCTCAAGGATGCTTGATTAATTTATTAGTAGAAAACAAAGAAGTCTCTAGGAGATGCTCTTCCTTGGAAAAATAATGAATAAAAGGACATCTTGAGGGGTTGGAAAACTCATCTTTTCCCTTTTCTCTTTCATCTGCCATCAGACTTCCATTTATTCTTCCTGATGAACCTACAACTATAAACACAGTTTTAAAAAAATACAACTACCAGAAAATGCGAAGAAATTTAAGGGAGCAATCAAAAACATATTGAAAATCAAACCTAGAAAAATAGCATAAAAAAATCCAGGAACTTGCCGCTATTTGCAATTATGAGAGTAATTGCTATTTTAACATGTTTTGCTTGTTTCAGAGAAACCAGGGTTTGTGGGATGAAATTCAAGGAGTTTGAATCACAGCAAAATCTTTTAGGAGCTGATCACGACTAAATATACAATCAAAACAACCTATTATCTACATATTTTAGCTGATTAAAGAAATGAGGTATCTCTCTGAGTACTATGACACAATTTTTGGCCAGCTGTATGCTATTCCTAGTGATGATTAAAAAAAACATTTAATTTGAATTATGGTAAAAGTTTGCTAGAAATGAAGATATTTATTTTTTCCTAAGAGAAACATTAACTATTGACATTATTGAGAAAGTTCATAAATTTTCTTGGAGATACTTATGAGTAGTCTTACTTTTTAAGAATGGTTTAGGTTGTCACAATCGAACAAGTTATATTAATAAACTCAAAATTATTTCTCACAGTTTTTTTTTCAATGCTTAATTATGTGAAGGTACTGAGTACTTAATAGTACTGTTTTCCAGATCAAAAGCATAAGATGATGGGAGGTTAAAGATGAGAATAGTAGTTTTTTTATAAGAAAGGTGATATGTGAAAAAGTAACTCAGAGGACCATGTTTTGACCAAAAATACTTAGATTAAGTCCAATCACTATTTATAATAATTCACTTCTGAAGTTATATTCTAATTTTATTATTGGTGCATTAGTGAAGTATACGTTTTTTTTTAAATCTAGACAATGACCGGCCTTTCAGGGACATTAGGAACCACTTAAAATTATATTGAAATATAATTTTAATTATGTTTTGTGAAATGAAAAAAAAATAGAGTGTAGTATGAACCCATATGCATGTTTCTGGGCAGAAATGGTATTTATAACATTATTAAATCTAACTTAGAATCCAGGTCCATCCAGAAGAAAATTAACAGAAAGATTACAGTCACCAATTCAAGAGTCTGTAATTCACAGTTAAGCCTATTATCCTCCCCAAATTTTTAATTAATTTCGTTTCATTTTTTTAGCTAAGTTTTCTTGCCATCATTTTCACCTTACCCCTACCTCCACTCCAGATGAAAGTACTTAACTAGTACTGGCTACTTCTGTCATCTCGCAAGTGTATTTGGATGAAAGCTTGGCTGTAACTGTAGTACTCTGAACCTGTCAACTGAAGACGCTTCCCTAAGTGCAGATATCAGTTAATGTGATTTCTCCTCTCTCACACGTATAATCAAAGAGTACTTGCTATTTAAATGTGGCATCTCACATATGGGATCAAAACACTCATTTAAGAAGGGGGGAAAAAACTTCTGAAAGTCAGGGTAAACGTTGTAACATTTTAATTTCAGATTTTACAGTTTTAACGATCAGATGTGATCAGATGTGGGAAGATTATCATGTGGCATCAGCGTGTGACATGAGAAGTCGCTTGTGTAATTAGGAACCATTCCTTACAGATCTGTACAGTAAGTGATGCATGCTCCATCTAGGATATTTTTTTTTAAAGAAAGAAAAATAAACCGGTATAAACCAGGTCTAATCATGAGAGTTGGTTTAGTGGGCTTGTTCTACCCACATGGAGAAGCTGATGGAGCTGCAGCCTAGACACTTAAACCACGGACTGAGGAGGATGGAGCCCTACCCCCAGCTCCGCTCCTGACTC
This sequence comes from Erinaceus europaeus, assembly GCF_950295315.1. Lineage (NCBI taxonomy): Eukaryota > Metazoa > Chordata > Mammalia > Eulipotyphla > Erinaceidae > Erinaceus > Erinaceus europaeus. Next base: position 152,399,085 of record NC_080165.1, read on the forward strand.
CTTGAGGGACCTCAAGTCAGTTAGCTCACCCACTGTATTTCCCAAAGGTGACTTGAAGACTGCCCGTCCTTGATGGGGTGACAGTCAGAGGAAGGCAGAAGCCTGGAGCACAGGAGCGTCAGTGTGAGGAAAACAGACATCCTGCTCTGCCGGGTCCTGTCTGCACCACTGCTCCTTCGGAGGGGCTTCCCACCATTGCCGTTCCTCTCCCTGTGGGGCACCCACCCCACCCAGGCTGCCAAGGGCGCCGCAGGGGTATCCTGGCATGCTAGTCACAGACATCCTCCTCTTCAAATGTCCACACCACCGGAGCAAATCAACTAGTGTGAGAACACAAGTTTTAAGTTTACCCAAGATTCCTAGAAGAGATGCATATCCTGAGAAGAGATGGCAGCAGGAGGGGAAAAAATTCCGTCAGAAAGCCAGCTTCCTGAGTCTGGAAATCACGTGGACTTTAAACTGTGCTTTGCTCTACATCAAACCGGATCAGATTCCTTGCATCTGTAAAGGTTTTGACCCAGTCCATCTCACACTTACTGATGGAAAGACAACTTTGCCCATGAAGACCGTGTGAAATACACGAGTAAGGCGCACACACAGCAAGTGAGAGCAGAGGCCCGTCCGTTGCTCAGTGTCTCAGCCATGCCGGCAAGTCTGGACTTGGAGAACATGTACTCACTTCCTACACCATGAAAATTCCTAGAGCGGGATCATAGCTATATTCCCGAGTCACGTCTCTAAAGCCGTTAGTGACTTACTTTATTGGAAGTAATGTCCCTAAGAAAAGTAAGAAAAACAAAACATCAGAGTAATCAAGGCTTGTACAAAGGGGCCGGGCAGTTAGGCACCCGGTTAAGCACACATAGCACTGAGCACAAGGACCCACACAAGGACCCGAGTTCAAGGCCCCAGTTCTCCACCCGCAGGGGGAACATTTCAAGAGTGCTGGAGCAGGTCCGCAGGTGTGGACCATACAGATGCAAACCAGTTAAAATAATGAACACATGTCAACCAAAATCAAAATTAAATGATTTACCTCATATACTTGATAACGCGTGACCATTCGACTGACCCAAACCAGCACAAGGAAAAAGCAGATACTCAGTCTGAGAACTCGTATGCAGAAATTACACAACATTGAATAGATACGGCCACGCAGAAAACTTCAGAAGCCACAGCTCACCTTACCATGCGAGCAGAAAACGAATCTCAAAATACCATCCATCCAAACTATAAAGACTAGACCAGCGGTGCCCTAAGAAGTGAAAGGCTCATCAGTCACAGCAAAACAAAATCTCTCTGCACAATGCACTCTAGCAACACGCCAACACCACCACGTCCACACAGGGCTTGAAAGGCGCTGCTGCTCTCCAGACAGGGCTCACTACGTGAACAGCAGCAGAAATCAAACACACTGGCGTGTGCTTCCTGCCCTCACCGCTGCTTAATCCTCTGAGTCTAACCCTTCCCACCTTCACACGGGGTCATCTCTCCATGTAACCGACAGACTCCCCTTTCAAAAAACCCTGGTTTGTTTTTTTTTTATGAACGTTTATAAATACCTTATTGATTTTCCACACGAGGCCAGTCACCTTCTGACTTCACAAGAAGAACTGACTGCAGTGAGTGAATCCACTGCTGTTTGCCGGCCTCCGTAACTGGAGGACCTCTACCCAGCTGCGCTTAGTCAGGCTAACTCATCCGGCTCTAGGCAAGCCCTCTTCAGTCCAGAAGACGCCCAAGGAGAGACAGCTTCCTGAGCTTACACAGGCTGACAAACTTATAAAATCCCTGATCCAACAAGTACATGACTGAAGTCACCCTCCTCCCACACTGAGTCATGCATGCTAGATAAAAACAGAATCTTGATCCACCTTCTGAAAATGCTTTTGAAAATATGATTTTCTTAAGGGCCAGGCAGTGTGCACATGTGTTTCAGTGCAGACATTACAACGTGCCAGGCCCCGGTCCCCACCTGCAGGAGGAAAGCTTCCCTCCCGAGTGGTAAAGCACGGCTGCAGGTGTCTGTCTCTTTCCCTCTCTGCCTCACCTTCCCCTCTCAATTTCTCTCTGTTTCCAGTAATAAATAAATAAACAAACACCGGGGCTGGGTGGTGGTGCACCTGGCTGAGTGCACATGTTACGGTGGACCCGGGTTCAAGTCCTCAGTCCCCACTGGCACGGGAAAGTTTTGCGAGTGGTGAAGCAGGGCTGCAGGCATCTCTCTGTCTCTCTTCCCCTCTATCTTCCTCTTCCTTTTAATTTCTGGATGTCTGTATCCAATAAATACAGACAATTTAAAAATTAAAAATAAGTAAATTAAATTAAATTAAAGACTTTAAAATAGATTATCTTTGTAACAAATCAAAAAAGATTGTGCTAAGACTTTTTTGCATTTTTCAAACATATCAATTAAGACTAAATTTAAAAATACTTAAGACTCTGATTTCATTCAGAATTTTTCACAATTTAGAGAACATATTCATTTTCTTATCTTTATTGCTCTTAGTTATAAAATGCTATTCTCAATACTTCATATCTTCAATCATTATTTTATTGATATGACTTCAACCACATATTTTCTTAGTCTTCACTTTTTATATGGAATTAATTTTTCAAAAATGATCTTTTCATCTAGATTTTTCTACTTTAGAAATAAATACAACAAGACAAAAGTTACACAATAGTAATAGGAATTAGTAATGGACTATGTAGGTGAAAATCTCTACATTTTAGTTACAACAGTACAATATTAAAGCTAACTAAACTGTGAAAAACTAGTGATGTTTACTGTAATTCCTAGCATAATCACCAGATACGCAAAATTAGAATTCTAACAGCTTTAAATCATTTCCATAACCCTAGAGAATCAAAGTAGGAACAGAGCAATGAAAAATTTAAAAGAGCAAAGTCTAAGTAAAAATTTTTTAAAAAATGAAAAATCTAAAAGAGAAAAGTCTAAGTCAGTGCTTTCTATTTCTGGTTCCATTTCCAATATTAAAAATGGTTTTAAGGGAGTCGGGTGGTAGCGCAGCGGGTTAAGCGCACGTGGCGCAAAGCACAAGGACCGGCATAAGGATCCCGGTTCGAGCCCCCGGCTCCCCACCTGCAGGGGAGTCGCTTCACAGGCGGTGAAGCAGGTCTGCAGGTGTCTGTCTTTCTCTCCCCCTCTCTGTCTTCCCCTCCTCTCTCCATTTCTCTCTGTCCTATCCAACAACGACAACAACAACAATAACTACAACAATAGAACAACAAGGGCAACAAAAGGGAATAAATAAATAAAATAAATATTTTTTAAAAAATGGTTTTAAATCAGATGAGAAGAAGCAAACCATTGAGAAAGTGCAGGAGAAGGTGGAAATAGTTGCTGCCTGAGTAGCTTAAGCGCACGTGGCGCGAAGCACAAGAACCAGAGTAAGGATCCCGGTTCGAGCCCCCGGCTCCCCACCTGCAGGGTAGTCGCTTCACAGGCGGTGAAGCAGGTCTGCAGGTGTCTGTCTGTCTCTCCCCCTCTCTGTCTTCCCCTCCTCTCTCCACTTCTCTCTGTGCTATCCAACAACAATGACAGTAATAACAATGATAACACAACAATGATAAGCAACAAGGCCAACAAAAGGAAAAAAAATAGTCTCAGGAGCAGTGGATTCATGGTGCAGGCACTGAGCCTCAGTAATAACCCTGGAGGCTTGACCTTAACCATACAGAGGATGAGAGGACAATTTTGAGCAGAAAGGAATAGTTCCATTTGTGCTTTCATTCAAACTAAATTCAACAAAGTAGTATATAAGTATGGGACATCATATCTTGGAAGGACCCAAATGCCTGGAAGAAAATGGAGGTAGGTCTAGTTTTTCATATGATGTTTTTAATTTTATTTATTTATTGGGTAGAAACAGAAAAATTGAGAAAGGAGTGGTAGACATCTTCAGTACTGATTCACCTCTTGAAGGCTTCCTCCCTGTGTGTAGGGATCAGGGGCTTGAACCTGGGTCCTTGGGCATTGTAACATTGCACTCAACCAAATGTGTCACCACCTGGGCAGGTAAGGTTAAGTTTTTAAATCATGGATTCTAACATGTACACTTCCAACAACTTGGGGTATCTGAATATTCCATTTTGAGCCTCACTTTTTTTTTTATCTTTGCATTACTGAAGTGAGAATTAATGACCTTTCAGAACACTGCCAGTACTATGATTCTATAGTCAGGATTTTAATTGGGCTAAATACCACCTTCTTTATTACAATCTTCCCATTCCAATTATCACCTCTACTTAGCTATCCATACTGAAGATGAAGCGTGTTTACTGCATTAAAGGTATGTGCTTGGTTACTCTGGTACCGTGGGGCTTGACTCAAGCATGAGGTCCTGAGTTCGATCTGCAGCATCGCATGTACCAGGGGTGCCCTGGCTCTCCCCTCTCCTCTCTGCAGACAACACAGTCTTTTGAACGTGCTCGATACGGTGTCATTTCTGAGAGCCAGAGCAGAGTGCTGCCAGCATTCCCACAAGACAGCTGCCGAGACTGACTGCTATGATACTGCTTGGAGTGGACAAATTAATCTTACAAAACCATAAAGATGACGATTTTCAATGTGGCGTTTATGTTTGGAAACAACGGTGCTCCTTCCTACCCGTCAAACAGCCACCTGCCCGGCCACAGACCGGGCGCTGACATCATCCCCGATTCCTGCCAACAACGGGTGTGCATCACGGGTGCAGGATGGGCTACATCAGCAGAAGAGGAAATGAGAAATGCCAGTGGGAATGTGGGGAACTAAGTCTCTGCACCGTGATGACAGCTTTGCAAACTGGTGATGCCCTACCGGAAAAGGGCCCTCCTGCACTGCTGGTGGGAAGGGAAATCGGTCCAGCCCCTGTGGAGAGCAGTCTGGAGAGCTCTCAGAAGGCTAGAAGTGGACCTGCCCTATGACCCTGCAATTTCTCTCCTGGGGATAGATCCTAAGGAACCCAACACACCCATCCAGAAAGATCTGTGTACACCTGTGTTCATAGCAGCAGGCGTCCACCAGCAGATGAGTGGCTGAGCAAGTTGTGGTCTAGATACACAATGGAATACTACGCAGCTATTAAAAATGGTGACTTCACTGTTTTCAGCCCTTCTTGGATGGAGCTTGAAGGAATCCAGGGAAGTGAGATCACCCAGAAACAGAGGATGAATATGGATGATCTCACTCATAGATAAAAGTTGAAAAAATGAGATCATAAGGGGAAACACCAATCAGACCTTGGACTGGAGCTGGTGTCTTGCACCAGAGTAAAGGCCTCTGGGGTGGGGGAGTGTTCAGGCCCTGGAACATGATGGCAGAGGAGGACCTAGTGGGCGTTAGAGTGGGATGTGGGAAATTGAGAGACGTTACCCATATGCCAATTACTGGATTTTCCTGTCAACTGTAGACCATTAATCCCTCTAATAAGATGTTTAAAAAAATGGTTCAATATGAAATTCAGTTTTACTGTTTCCATAGTCACAGGCCAACTCATCCCTGAGGCCTGTGGTTTGTTCTCCACTGGTAGCAGAATGAGAGCACACTGGAGACTTGTCAGGAACGTACAGTTCTGAGCTCCCCGTGGCTTGGCACATGCTGGCATCCTGTCCATGGAAGCTGCTTTGCACTGAACTCCCCACAGCTCACGGAACCCTGCATTTCTTCAGCCATCTACACCTTGGGCATGTTGTTAGAGCAGCAGGTCTAAACTGGACTTCTCATTTCACACAGAGGGCTGATTTGTCCTTGTTCACTGTCAGAGAAAGAGTTTGTTCGGTGGAGGCAGAGGAGGCCTCTCTGACACTCAGTTAGCACCTATTACAGTGCCAGGTGACACAGAAGACACTCAGCAGGTGACTCTCCTTGACAAGATGCTACTCAGCATACAACTCCGTACGGTCCACTTACACGCGTGTTGCCATGGGCTAAGGATGCAACACGTTTCCCTGCGTTACATTATGTCTCTGTGAAGACCCAGGAGATAAACCTCTCATGAGCTTGGATACCCAGAACAGATGCGCAGATCTTAAAGAACCAAGTATTCTCTGGATGCTGACTCTGCAAGCTTGAGATGAACTGGCCCATCTTTGTGCAGACTGCTAATTGCTGAAGACCAATGTACCACACACCAGCCGTCAGTGCACGGACTTCCGCATGGGGGTTTAGATCTCCTGGCTATATTAAGATGTGGTACTTTCACACTGTGGTTTTCCCTTTATCTTATGTCACTCACTCGGTTTTAAGTTTATTTTATGTGTCTTTGTAAGTCACCTTAATTTCTTTTTGAATTAAAGTGGGACATAAAGACATTGATTTTTTTTCTTCCTGGACAAGTCATTAAGTGCGAAGAGAAAGAGCAACAGGAGTCAGAGTATACAGCTGGCTTGAGGAAACCTCAGGGTACCTTGTGAAGAAAAGAAGATATTTATGTCCTGTGCTGCGCAGCGCTGTAAGCACACAATGCTCGCTCTTTGCAATGTGACATCCATTATGCTGATGCCACAAAACATGAAAATAAAACACAAAGCCATATAACTGGACCATAAGAAGCTTGTTTTTGCTTATAGGGAGAATATTACAAGCAAGAGAAATGTAGAAAACATAAAGGCATACCGAAAGAACTGCTCTCTAGTGGAGACAATGGTCTCTCTTTCCCTTCAGTTTGAGTCTGAGAAAGCAGATCCCTTCCCCCCCCCAAGATCCTCTCTTTCACAAAATAAATTATCAATATTATTTAAGAGGCAGGTTTCCAGGGCACAGAAAAATAGATCACTGTAGCTAAGAGCAGATAATCACGTTGTTTCCAAAAGCCAATGTTTGAGTTGAATAGTTGACTCAGAAGTGGTTGTTTCGTATCACAATCTGACAAGATGACAATAACAGTCAGAATATAGACTCTTTGTCTGATACCCAGACAGATCTATCAACTACATTTAACTAAGCGACAACAGCAGAGGAAAACACACGCACACACACACACATGTTCACCCTTCCACACGCACAGCCATCACCCTCAGACAGTAGACGTCTGTGCTGCGAGAAGCAAGCCAGCTGGCCACCTCAGCCTGCACCTCAGGTGGAGCCCTGGCATTGGCCTACCTGAGCACAGCCCTCGGAGTCCTGCACATCTTTGTAAATGCAGTCACCATCACCATTGTTGCCTTATCACTCCCCAGGATTGCCCTCTTTCAGTCAAGTACAAAAGCAGCCTGAATATAAATGTTTTGTCATAAAACAGCTATTCAAACAATAAAAAGGGATTATAACAGTACTAAAAATAATTTACCCCCAAGGGTGATTCATACATAGACTGGCAGTGTGTAGACTGAAGGGCACAGAACAGCTCCAGCCATGCTCTCTCTCACTGTCTTCTGAGCTCTGCATCTGGACTCGTGTCAGCACCATTTTCAAGACAATTCAGACTCTCTTCATCTGACTAGGCTATCTAGCACCTTCTAAGTGTAGGAGTAAAACAATTTCAGGTTATTGTCAGCACTGCTATCTTTACTGTCCATTAGAAGACAGATTCAATCCAACTGAGAGTGTGTAGCTTTTAAATTCGCTTTTTTTGTTGGTCTTCTCTGGAGTCTCACTGGTCAGCAGTGACATGTTTCAGGTAGACTGTGAGAGAAGACGGAGGAGAAAGAAAGGAACCGCTCCACCAAGGTTTCTTTGCTGCACTGGAGGCTGGGCTTGAACCAGCCTCACATGGCAAAGCCGCACAGAACCAGAGTGAGATGTTTTGCCTACCCTAAAGATACTTGTAAGTTTGTTAGATTGGGTGAAGAAGTATAAGATAGTATGCATGTGCACATACAGACATTGCACACGTGTATATCAGCTAGGCACATGCGCACACACTGAGAATACACACACAGGCCTCACACATCATACATGTGCACGTCCACACACAAGACCGTCACCCTGAACGTGCTTCTGTTGGCATCAGGACTGGCCGGGCACTGCCCCCCAGGGGCTGTCTATCACATCTGAACACTGCTGGCCTGCCAAGAGGCCTTCCGAGCCATTGCCATCGACATCCTGGACGGGGCGTCACTGTAGCTGGGAGCGTTCCTGACACATCTCCTTGTGGCTTTGGTGTCGTTTCCCATAGCCTGAGTGTGCAAAGGAAGAGAGGAAAGAATTCCAAGCAGGCCAGGGACCACCTAGAAGGAAAACCAGCACAGTAGACTGGCAGGGTTGACGAGAACGTCTAAAAGGAAAGGAAGGAGGAAGAGAGCTTTCTCGGGGTCTCGTGACTACTGCTCTGGGTAAATATCCCTCTTTGCCACAATAAAGACAAATAGAGTAGAGAGAAAGAATGAAGCAGAGGATCACAGACCTGGCCAGTGTTTGATGAATGGCACGAGACCCCGCTCTGCTTATTGTAGACTTCATACCTCACTCCTGAATATGGAAGAGAATGTTATTAAAGATTTAGCCACGCTGGTAGCGGTGACTGGCTCACAGTAATTTTCCTACAAAGTAGTTTAATCTATCATAGGGCAGACAGTGCACCTTCTTACCATGTATCATATCTGTCTATGTAGTAAGTGCTATCCAAAACCAATTTCTTTTCATTTTGGGAAGCTGTGATGCATATTCAAGATGCACTCTTGCTTTGTCTCTGTCCTAAATTGGGTGCTGTATGAAACGGAGGGCGGACGCTAAAAAGGAGAAATGCTCGTGACGGTTCCTATATAATTCTGGCCATTTCTGCACTTTATAAAAACAAGTAAATTGCTTAATTTCAGTGGATGACACTATTGGTCACAGATGGAGTCGCCAAGGCCTCCTCCATGTATGGGCAGGAAGCCGTGCAGTGCTGATGACGGGCTGAACTCAGAACAGCACCGCAGTCCGGCCCCAGTCTCGAGCTTTGCCAGGCTCACAGGGGCTGCTCCATTCTGTAATGAGATGACGGGTGTAATAACAGGGAAACTGCTCTGACCAAACCATCCTGCAATTCCTAAGGTGGTGAAGTGTGAATCCAGGGACGTCCTAAACAAGGAACCTTCAAAGTGCTGTGTTACGAAATCACAGAAATCAGAAAAACCCCACGAGGCCACGTACTTCATCTGTCTCTGGTAGCAGATGCTCTCAGGAAAATACTTTCAAATAGACAGTCCACGCTCCTATGATGAGATTCCATTATTTCTCCCATCATTGCATTTCTTTGTTCCACTATGATAAATTGTTCTCTAACCTAACAACTGTTTCCATTACATCTATTGGCCTTTTGTAACAGATTAATTAATTCTTCCATCACCAATTATAACAAACTTTCATACTACTGCTATATCCTGCTTAGAGCCTCTCTTTAAATTTGTTATTACACATATTTTTATTATAAAGCTCAGAAATTCATACAGACATTTAGGCCCACAAAGTGTTAGTGTCTTAAGGTCCCTTGAATGAACCGGAGACCTAAAACACAGTCGACCCCATCGACCAGTGACTTAGGAAGGATTTCTTATCAATTTCCAAGCTGTTTCCACCCTCATCAACTTGAAGCCTTTTTTTGTCTTGTTCCAAATACAGACATAACATTTTGAAAGTGTTACACACATAGCTTTTATTAAGAAAATTTTGAACCTTCTCCACTCTTACCTAATACGTTCAACTTAAAGATGAGAAATAATCCCCTCATCAAGTAATTGTTTTACTTGATGGAACAGATTATTTTCAATTAAGAGAGACCAGATTTTATTTTATTTTACGTTACTTTTATTTTATTTTTGAGAAAGATGCAGAGAGAGACACAGAGAGAAATACCAAAGCACTGCGCAGCTCTGGCTTATATTGGTGGTACGGGGGATTGAACCTGGGACTTCGGAGCCTCAGGCATGAGAGTCTCTTTGAATAACCACTATGCTGTCTACCCCCAACCCGAGACCAGATTTTAAATCTAAGCACTAATTCACAACCTAGTATTCACACTACTCTGACTTCTTTATATCACAGCACATTTTATATGGAAAAAGTACTGACCACTGCTGACCGTAATCCCTTCTGAACATGTCCTCCCCTAACTGCATTTCTACATGAACATCAAAACCACCAAGACTCATCCATCAATTCAGCTGCTTAGTATTCACCTAGTGTCTAGATGACTAAAATAAAGACAGTGAAGACTGCCCACTAGAAAACTGTCCTATTTTATAAAGATTGCAAAATGCTCACATCCTTTGGAAACTAAGTCATTTCCACTGATTCATATTTTGATAAGTATTTTATATTCAAAGGACACGATTACTTTATACATTGGCACAATTTGGAAATTTAGATTTACAATGGGTATAAAAGTGAAATCCAATATTTAAGATAAATATTTTTTGAATTGGATATATGCCATGGGCACTGATCTTGGAAACTTTCTATCTGCAGATTAATTTGAGAATAATTTTGAAGTCAGGTCATTACAATAACAAAGAGGAAAGTACCAAATTGTACCATGACTAAAGAGAAAAAGAATAACCAGAAAGTTGATTATTTTTAAAATGACTGTAACTGTTCAGGGGTGGGGGGGCAGCAAAAACATATTCACTTAGAAGAAAAAAATAAGTTATAAAAGGCTTTTATTATTTTTAAATGCTATTAAGTGTATTCTTACACATGCTAAACTAATGGTATGAGACTCCATTCACTACCTTCAGATTCCTCCTAGTCAGTTTATTCAAAGTAAAAAAAAGTTCTCTATTGGCAACAAAAGAGTTTCCTTTGAATACTGCTTTTTTTAATATTCAGAGCATAGTACTTATAAGGGTCCAGTGAAATGAGTGATTTTCCTGCATGCTGGAAGCCATGAGTATAACCCTTCTTCTAAGCTGTATTCACTAAACACAGAAGCTCCTCGCCAGAAGTGAAGCGTAAGGTATACAGACATACCCATTTTTTAATTTGTAAAATGAATTTATTTTCACACTTGTAATAGAGCCAGTTAACAGGGTCAGCAGTGCAATTTGCTCCGCAGACATTTCCTGCCTGAGCCAACACTGCACCTCCTGCCACACAGCGCCACCTGGTAGTGGGATGAAGAAGTGCGTGACTGCCACCCTGAGAAGCAAGCGGGTGGGCACAGTGACACGCCAGACATGGGATGAAGGCTTTGGAAATGCCCAGCCACTGCCTCATCACACTCGCTCAGCAGGGGCAAAGTCACACGCCTCACGCGTGGCGTTGGGAGTTTTGCACACTTGGCATTTGTTATTTGTGCCTTCCTGGCCCCTTAATTGCGAACACTCCCTTTTCAAAGGACATCTTCACTCCAGCAAAACCCAGCTGCTACTGACTAACGTCTAAAGTTTGCAAAAGTAATTCCTCACTACTGTCCATGGACATCAACACAGCTGGCGGACTGGCAGCAGGGACACAGTGGGAGGTGCAGAGCCGAGCCCAGCACAACTGTTTGAGACAGAATCTAAACACAATGCTCGCCCATCGCAACATGAACAGGAGCTCACACACCCCTCGTATTTATCGCCCAACTATTTGCTGCACCCTGAAAGCATGGACAGTACTAGAGCCATGCACAGGATCATGGACAGGACTAGAGCCATGAACAGGAGCATGGACAGGACTAGAGCCATGCACAGAAGCAGAAACATGGGCAGGAATAGAGCCATGCACAGGAGTGTGGACAGGACTAGAGCCATGCACAGGAGCATAGACAGGACTAGAGCCATGCACAAGAGCATGGGCAGGACTAGAGCCATGCACAGGAGCATGGGCAGGACTAGAGCCATGCACTGAAGCATGGGCAGGACTAGAGCCATGCACAGAAGCATGGACAGGACTAGAGCTGTGCACAGGAGCATGGGCAGGACTAGAGCCATGCACAGGAGCATGGACAGGACTAGAGTCATGCGCAGAAGCAGAAACATGGGCAGGACTAGAGCCATGCACAGAAGCATGAGCATGACTAGAGCCATGCACAGGAACATGGACAGGACTAGAGTCATGCACAGAAGCATGGGCAGGACTAGAGCCATGCACAGGAGCATGGGCAGGACTAGAGCCATGCACAAGATCATGGGTAGGACTAGAGCCATGCACAGGAGGATGGGCAGGACTAGAGCCATGCACAGGAGCATGGGAAGGACTAGAGCCATGCACAAGAGCATGGGCAGGACTAGAGTCATGCACAGAAGCATGGGCGGGACTAGAGCCATGCACGGGAGCATGGATAGGACTAGAGCCATGCACAGGAGCATGGGCAGGACTAGAGCCATGCACAGGAGCATGGGCAGGACTAGAGCCATGCACAGGAGCATGGGCAGGACTAGAGCCATGCACAGGAGCATGGGCAGTACTAGAGCCATGCACAGGAGCATGGGCAGGACTAGAGCCATGCACAGAAACATGGGTGGGACTAGAGCCATGCACAGGAGCATGGATAGGACTAGAGCCATGCACAGGAGCATGGGCAGGACTAGAGCCATGCACAGGAGCATGGGCAGGACTGGAGCCATGCACAGGAGCATGGGCAGGACTAGAGCCATGCACAGAAGCAGAAACATGGGCAGGACTAGAGCCATGCACAGAAACATGGGTGGGACTAGAGCCATGCACAGGAGCATGGGCAGGACTAGAGCCATGCACAGGAGCATGGGCAGGACTAGAGCCATGCACAGGAGCATGGGCAGGACTGGAGCCATGCACAGGAGCATGGGCAGGACTAGAGCCATGCACAGAAGCATGGACAGGACTGGAGCCATGCACAGGAGCATGGGCAGGACTAGAGCCATGCACAGAAGCATGGGCGGGACTAGAGCCATGCACAGGAGCATGGGCAGGACTAGAGCCATGCACAGGAGCATGGGCAGGACTAGAGCCATGCACAGGAGCATGGGCAGGACTGGAGCCATGCACAGGAGCATGGATAGGACTAGAGCCATGCACAGGAGCATGGGCGGGACTAGAGCCATGCACAGGAGCATGGGCAGGACTAGAGCCATGCACAGGAGCATGGGCAGGACTAGAGTCATGCACAGAAGCATGGGCGGGACTAGAGCCATGCACGGGAGCATGGATAGGACTAGAGCCATGCACAGGAGCATGAGCAGGACTAGAGCCATGCACAGGAGCATGGGCAGGACTAGATCCATGCACAGAAGCATGGGCAGGACTAGAGCCATGCACAGGAGCATGAGCAGGACTAGAGCCATGCACAGGAGCATGGGCAGGACTGGAGCCATGCACAGGAGCATGGGCAGGACTAGAGCCATGCATAGAAGAAGCACTAAGATACCATGGTGTGGCCAAATATTGTTTGTCCTTTTAACTGAAAAAGAAATTCTTCTCATTCACTGTTTGCTTGTTTGTTTGTTTGTTTGTTTCCTCCACGTTATCAGTGGTGCCTGGTTATGGCACTACCAATCCACTGTTCCTGGAAGCCAGTTTTTTTTTCTTTACTAGAAGGATTAATGATTTGCACATTTCCCCATTTTTATTAGAGAAGACAGAGAAGACCTGAAAGGGGAGTGGGAAGGAGAGAGGGAGGAGGGGAGACACCTAGAGACCTGCTTCCACATTCCTTGAGATCACACCAGAGGATTCCGACTGAATATGGTAGCAGTCCACTTTGATATGTTTCATGAACGATGGTTAGCACTCCGGACTCTGAACTACATTAAAGATATCCCCCACCATCAAATAAATAATATTTGTCATTTCCTAACTTACGGAACACTGCTTGCTAAAATAAATAAATAAATAAATAAACTGCATTTTTTTTCTTTTTGCTTCTGGGTCTTCTATATATTTTCAAAGGCACACCGCTGCTTTAGGTAAAGTAATTCATTCTCAGCTCGTGGATATTTAATTATTTACTTACCACATTTTTAAAAAATATCTATGTGTCTATTTTGGATAGAGACAGAGAAAATTGCGAGGAGAGGGGAAGGAGACACCTGCAACCATGCTTCACTGTTTGTGAAGTTTCTCCTGCAGGTGGGGACCGGGGGCTTGAACCTGGCTCCCTGCACATGGTAACGTGTGTCTTCAGCCAGGGGCACACCCACCTGGACCCAGCTCTGGGGTATTCAGAGTTTACAGAAATGTTGCTCAGTTGGTCAGTGTGGAGGATACGGTGCCCTGATTATACACCCATACACAGGACTTTTTTTCTTTGCCTTCAGACCCTTTATAAAGACACTTAAGATAGGAAGAAGACTTTGCAAGAAGAGTTTGTTGTTGATGTACTTTCCAGTTTTCTAAGAGCCTGGGTGAAGTGTCCCAGTGGAGGTGCACCTGGTTGAGTGCACACGTCACAGTGCACAAGGACCTGGGTGTAAGCCCCCAGTCCCCACCCGCAGGGGGATATTTCAGGAGTGAGGAAGCAGGGCTGCAGGTGTCTCTCTGACTCCCTTTCTATACGCTCCTTACTCTTGATTTCTGGCTGTCTCTATCAAATACATAAACTTTTACAAGTCTGGGTTGAAAGGTTGCAAATCCTAGATGTAGGTTAGAGCCTACAGTACTGTGCCCATGTGCTCCTGACTCTGTAAGTTAGAGGCAGATTCATATTCTAGAGTAAAAGGGCTCCGTGGTCCTCTGTGGTTAGGCAGAGACCTCACTGGCTTGGCAACCTAATGCGACAGCCTGATGTAGGCGCCATAAACTCTTCAACCAGATATTTACCACTGAGCCCCAGACAACTCCCTCTTCTGTGCCTACTTCACTCTCCTCATTTTCTCTAGCCATTCCGCTAACTGCACGGGAGAGAGCGAATAAGGTGGGCTGTGCCAACCTTTAATCTCTCCCGACAGAGCGTCAGCATTCTTGTCACCACTTGGCAATGTTCACAAGTACCACTGTATACAGTTGGCCAAGAGACATTGTAGCAAAATAAATATGTATCAAAGGAAGGAACCATTGTTCCTCTAGGATGACTTTTGTTTCGATTATCAAACAGGAGAATGCGAAAATAACTTGAGGTTAAGTTTGAGCCCACTAAAATCCTAGGTCTACTTCCTTCCTAACTCAACTACAAATCTAATACTGGCTAGGATATAAGACACGACACTTAAAGCCTTACCAACTTGGAGAAGGCTGAAGCTTGTCCAAATAAAGAACAGACTACAAAATGGGAAAGGGGCAAGATACTACTTGACATAATGACGGCCATGTTGGTCAATACCAGACCACCCCATCACGCGGGGTCCTAGTCAGGGGAGCCTTGGCTCCCCCCACAGATGCTGTGGACTTAAACCTCGAAGGTCTCTATGGTCACCACTTGTCACTTCATTCAGAAGAATCCCCATTTCATGGTTCTCTCCATGATGTTACCCTTACTGCGAACTAGCAACGGTGAAGACTTTCCTACACTTGAAGAAAGGCCGGTCAGCCTGCTCTGCCTCTCGAGGAAGACGGGTCCTGACATGAGAGCATCCTAGAATGTTCCAGCTGTGACCAGGAACTATGAGCTCAGGCTGACAGGGACTCGGGTCACACAGGCTGAATGTGCAAAGACGTGAGCCTCAGGTTGAACCATGTGTTAAACAGTTAACTATTTTTTCTTTCATGTTTGGAAGCCACTCTCTGCCCTAACTCAGCTTTTAAATCCTATCATCCATCTGACACCGTCCTCTCTGGCAATATTTCTAGTTCACCTTAACGCTAGCTCTGACTCAGGCAAAATCTACTGAAGTCCTAGAACACCTGAGATACATTTCCCAGCTTCTTTCTTACCTATGCTCACTGGCTCTATTCCTACTCTTTGGTCCCTGTTCATTAAACGCTTTGTCCTGCTCTGTATCTTACAGCCACCAAGTTGCAGACACTACTATGAAGCCATCCTGACTTTCCTGGGCAGACGGCCTCACCACTGTGTCCTGGAGCCTCCCCTCCCGAGAGGTGCCCCACTAGGGGGAGAGAGAGAGAGAGAGAGAGAGAGAATGTGTGTGTGTGTGTGTGTGTGTGTGTGTGTGTGTGTGTGTGTGTGTGTGTGTGTACGTACCCATGTCTTCAGCTTTGGGAGAGAGAGAGAGAGAGAGAGAGTGTGTGTGTGTGTGTGTGTGTGTGTGTGTGTGTACTCATGTCTTTGGCTTCGGGAGAGTGTGTGTGTGAGCCCATGTCTTCAGCTTTGGGAGAGTGTGTGTGTGTGTGTGTGTGTGTGTGTGTGTGTGTGTGTGTGTGTGTGTACCCATGTCTTCAGCTTTGGGAGAGAGAGAGAGAGTGTGTGTGTGTGTACCCATGTCTTCAGCTTTGGGAGAGTGTGTGTGTGTGTGTGTGTGTGTGTGTGTACCCATGTCTTCAGCTTTGGGAGAGAGAGAGAGAGAGAGTGTGTGTGTGTGTGTGTACCCATGTCTTTGGCTTCGGGAGAGTGTGTGTGTGAGCCCATGTCTTCAGCTTCGGGAGAGTGTGTGTGTGTGTGTGTGTGTGTGTGTGTGTGTGTGTGTGTACTCATGTCTTCGGCTTTGGGAGAGTGTGTGTGAGCCCATGTCTTCGGCTTTGGGGGAACTACAGTAGATGGGGACACAGAACTCGGTGATGAGAGTCGTGGGGAATTATGCCCCCATTACAATATTGTAAATCCCTAATAGAAAACATAGATAATAAAATAGAAGCCTTGACTGACACCGCAAGGTCACTACCTGGGGGAAGGAAAAATGTGAAGCAGAACTGATGTTCTTCCCACATGCCTCATGCATGGTCTTTCTCTCTGCGTGGAGGCCTCCCGGTGGTGAGGACAGGGAGGAGTGAGCCCGGGTCCCTGCAGATCAGGGCGCGTGTCCTCTGACGGGTGCATCACTGCCCCGCCCCACTACCCACAGAGCTGCGGGAAATTGTAGAGAAACTGTGATGGGCAGAGGCCTCCTTCTTACATCTGTGTTGTATGCTTTACATTGGGTTCTAGTTCTCCCCCGCCAAGAGAATTAGATCAGTCCTGTTAATTTCGCGGGCCCGCTTGGCCCCGCCCCTAGGAACCCTGCCAGAGTTCCAGGGTTCCTGAGTTCCAGATTTTGAGAGTTACAGAGTAAGAGACTTCCAGGGTTCCTGAGTTCGAGAGTTAGAGAGAGTGCTTGTGCCGCCGCAAAGAGACAGCCGAGTTCTGTTTGGTGATTAGTTTGGTTTAGTTTATGAATCGTTGTTCCTGAATAAAGAAATACAGCTTCCCTGCCCAGCCGTTGTCTCCGTGTCTCTGTTACCCGCCCGTGAAGCTAGACCGGCCGGCTAGAGCCTATGAATTTTAACAACACATCTGATCTGAGTGAACACACACTCTAGTCACCTGAACTAGGCACAGTCGCCAGAATCATTGGCAGAGGTGCTCCTGGCTCACAGGCTCTGGGGACATTCAGGACAGTTTTGCACTTTGCTTTGAGAGATGCGAAACGGCCCGTGCCGTATCCTCCCTGCTTAACGCACTCATGAGCAGACATCTACACACACACACACCACGCCCCTCACTAACCTTTCCACCCCGTCTTTTCCTGTAGCAGTCAAGTGTCCTCAGAAATCACAGGGCAGTCACTCACCTCGGGTCCACCGTGTACCTCTAGGAAGGCTGACTAGATGATTTGCAAGGCCCAGTAGAAAATAACAGTTTGAGTTCTCTAAGTTATAAAGAATCATGAAGTTCAAAACAGTAAGAGTTCAGCATCAAACGAAACGTTAGAGCCTGCCCCCGTGACTGCTCCTATGCTTATCCCAGGGAATCGGCTGTCTTCTCTGCTAGCAGGCCAGCATGTCTGCTGTGCCCCCACACTGGCACGAACTTGAGTCTGTTTGAGTGAAGCTGGGAATGACGGGGTCAGTGGGCCTTCAGCGGGAGGCTGGGAAGCTGGAAGTGCATGCCACCTGCTGTCATCCGTTGGTGCACAGCTCCAGGGTGTGTCCTACCTGCTGTTCAGGACCAGCCAGGTGGAGGAGTGCCCAGACAGCCCTTTCGGGACTCAGCTTGAAAACATTCTCTAGACGACCATCCCTTCTCGATGATTTCACTCTTCTCTCCTTAGGTCCATAGCATCACTTACCAAAATAGGGCAGAGCAGACAGCATAATGGTTGTACAAAGAGACTCTCGTGCCTGAGGCTCCAAAGTCCCAGATTCAGTCTCCTGCACCACCATAAGCCAGAGCTGAGCAGGACTCTGGTGAATAAATAAATAAATAAATATAAACTAATATCACAGGAGACTTAGTTTTAGGATATTGTCTAGGGAAAGACTTAGACTAGTGTGGACACTGAGATGGGTTCAGAGTTGAAATGAAGGTATAGGCTGGGAAGCTGATTTGAAGACTAGAGGCTAATACAAGAGGCAGAGAAGAAAGAGTGATACTAAAATCAGAATGTAGAAGCAAAAGGACTAGGGAACTGAACGGTACGGAACGTGAAAGAATGCACATACGACTCCAGATTTCCTTATTGAAATAAACAATGAATATTGACACCATGAGAATTCAGAAGAAATTTAGAATATAAAAACAACAAAATTTATGATCTAGAAAAATGTACCAGCATTCAGTTGTAGTTGACTTTGAAGCCTATAAACAAAAATTCAAAGGCATAGTGATGAATATATCTAAGTATAAATGTGCAAATAAACATTTATTGAGCACAAAACTAGACTTGTGGAAAAATCCCCAAATTATTATAGTAACATTATTTTTACTATGTAAACTCCTGCTGGCAACCTCTAAGGCATTAAAATACATCCATGAGAATTCTGAATACAATGAGAAAGGCTGGATCAACTAATCAGGAGACAGAATGACTTTGTGATTTTAGCAGAACGTGTTGCCAAAATCAGCATTTTAAGAAATCTCAAGGTTATTATATTTTGCCGGTATCCTCTCTCTTCAAATGACATCATCTACTTGAGAATTTAAATAAATCTGAACCATTATTAGGAAACTAAAACATTAATGCTACTCAATTCAGGGACTCTGCCAAAGTAATAAACTTCCAAAGGCTTTCTATCTGACCCAAGATAGCCGGCCAAAAATTATATGGCACTTTTCTTTTTATTATCTTTATTTATTTATTAGGTAAAGACAGCCGGAAATTAAGAGGGAAGAGGTTGATAAAAAGGGAAATTAGTGAGACACCTGCATCACAGCTTCACCATTCCTGAGGCATCCCCTAGCTGGCCACACATGTTAAATGTACAAGGATCAGGAGTGACAGCCTGGCCCCTAGCTGGCCACACATGTTAAATGTACAAGGATCGGGAGTGACACCCTGGCCCCTAGCTGGACACACATGTTAAATGTACAAAGATCAGGAGGGATGCCCTGGCCCCTAGCTGGCCACACATGTTAAATGTACAAGGATTAGGAGTGACAGCCTGGCCCCTAGCTGGCCACACATGTTAAATATACAAGGATCGGGAGTGACGCCCTGGACCCTAGCTGGCCACACGTGTTAAATGTACAAGGATCAGGAGTGACAGCCTGGCCCCTAGCTGATCACACATGTTAAATGTACAGGGATCAGGAGTGACGCCCTGGCCCCTAGCTGGCCACACATGTTAAATGTACAAGGATCAGGAGTGACGCCCTGGCCCCTAGCTGGACACACATGTTAAGTGTACAAGGATCAGGAGTGACGCCCTGGCACCTAGCTGATCATACATGTTAAGTGTACAAGGATCAGGAGTGACAGCCTGGCCCCTAGCTGACTACACATGTTAAATGTACAAAGATCAGGAGTGATGCCCTGGCCCCTAGCTGGTCACACATGTTAAATGTACAAGGATCAGGAGTGATGCCCTGGCCCCTAGCTGGCCACACATGTTAAATGTACAAGGATCAGGAGTGACAGCCTGGCCCCTAGCTGATCACACATGTTAAGTGTACAAGGATCAGGAGTGACAGCCTGGCCCCTAGCTGACCACACATGTTAAATGTACAAGTATCAGGAGTGACGCTCTGGCCCCTAGCTGGCCACACATGTTAAGTGTACAAGGATCAGGAGTGACGCCCTGGCACCTAGATGATCATACATGTTAAGTGTACAAGGATCAGGAGTGACAGCCTGGCCCCTAGCTGACCACACATGTTAAATGTATAAGGATCGGGAGTGACGCCCTGGCCTCTAGCTGGCCACACATGTTAAGTGTACAAGGATCAGTAGTGACAGCCTGGCCCCTAGCTGACCACACATGTTAAGTGTACAAGGATCAGAAGTGACAGCCTGGCCCCTAGCTGGCCACACATGTTAAATGTACAGGGATCAGGAGTGACGCCCTGGCCCCTAACTGGTCACACATGTTAAATGTACAAGGATCAGGAGTGACGCCCTGGCCCCTAGCTGGCCACACATGTTAAATGTACAAGGATCAAGAGTGACGCCCTGGCACCTAGATGATCATACATGTTAAGTGTACAAGGATCAGGAGTGACAGCCGGGCCCCTTAGCTGATCACACATGTTAAATGTACAAGGATTGGGAGTGACAGCCTGGCCCCTAGATGATTATATATGTTAAGTGTACAAGGATCGGGAGTGACGCCCTGGCCTCTAGCTGACCACACATGTTAAGTGTACAAGGATTGGGAGTGACGCCCTGGCTCCTAGCTGATCACATATGTTAAATGTACAAAGATCGGGAGTGAAGCCCTGGCCCCTAGCTGACCACACATGTTAAGTGTACAGGGATCGGGAGTGACACCATGACCCCTAGCTGATCTCACATGTTAAGTGTACAGGGATCGGGAGTGACAGCCTGGCCCCTAGCTGACCACACATGTTAGGTGTACAGGGATCGGGAGTGACACCATGACCCCTAGCTGATCTCACATGTTAAGTGTACAGGGATCGGGAGTGACGCCCTGGCCCCTAGCTGATCTCACATGTTAAGTGTACAGGGATCGGGAGTGACGCACTGGCCCCTAGCTGACCACACATATTAAATGTACAGGGATCGGGAATGACGCCCTGGCCCCTAGCTGATCACACATGTTAAGTGTACAGGGATCGGGAGTGACGCCCTGGCCCCTAGCTGATCTCACATGTTAAGTGTACAGGGATCGGGAGTGACGCCCTGGCCCCTAGCTGATCTCACATGTTAAGTGTACAGGGATCGGGAGTGACGCACTGGCCCCTAGCTGACCACACATGTTAAGTGTACAGGGATCGGGAGTGACGCCCTGGCCCCTAGCTGATCACACATGTTAAGTGTACAGGGATCGGGAGTGACGCCCTGGCCCCTAGCTGATCACACATGTTAAGTGTACAGGGATCAGGAGTGGCGCACTGGCCCCTAGCTGACCACACATGTTAAATGTACAGGGATCGGGAATGACGCCCTGGCCCCTAGCTGATCACACATGTTAAGTGTACAGGGATCGGGAGTGATGCACTGGCCCCTGGCTGATCACACATGTTAAGTGTACAGGGATGGGGAGTGACGCACTGGCCCCTGGCTGATCACACATGTTAAGTGTACAGGGATCGGGAGTGACGCACTGGCCCCTAGCTGATCTCACATGTTAGGTGTACAGGGATCAGGAGTGACACCCTGGCCCCTTAGCTGATCTCACATGTTAGGTATACAGGGATCGGGAGTGACGCCCTGGCCCCTGGCTGATCTCACATGTTGAGTGTACAGGGATCGGGAGTGACGCCCTGACCCCTAGCTGATCTCACATGTTAAGTGTACAGGGATCGGGAGTGACGCCCTGGCCCCTAGCTGATCTCACATGTTAAGTGTACAGGGATCGGGAGTGACGCACTGGCCCCTAGCTGACCACACATGTTAAATGTACAGGGATCGGGAGTGACGCCCTGGCCCCTAGCTGATCACACATGTTAAGTGTACAGGGATCGGGAGTGACGCACTGGCCCCTGGCTGATCACACATGTTAAGTGTACAGGGATCGGGAGTGATGCACTGGCCCCTAGCTGATCTCACATGTTAGGTGTACAGGGATCGGGAGTGACACCCTGGCCCCTAGCTGATCTCACATGTTAGGTGTACAGGGATCGGGAGTGACGCCCTGGCCCCTGGCTGATCTCACATGTTAAGTGTACAGGGATCGGGAGTGACGCCCTGGCCCCTGGCTGATCTCACATGTTAAGTGTACAGGGATCGGGAGTGACGCCCTGGCCCCTGGCTGATCTCACATGTTAAGTGTACAGGGATCGGGAGTGACGCCCTGGCCCCTAGCTGATCTCACATGTTAAGTGTACAGGGATCGGGAGTGACGCACTGGCCCCTAGCTGACCACACATGTTAAGTGTACAGGGATCGGGAGTGACGCCCTGGACCCTAGCTGATCACACATGTTAAGTGTACAGGGATCGGGAGTGACGCACTGGCCCCTAGCTGATCTCACATGTTAGGTGTACAGGGATCGGGAGTGACGCCCTGGCCCCTAGCTGATCTCACATGTTAGGTGTACAGGGATCGGGAGTGACGCCCTGGCCCCTAGCTGATCTCACATGTTAGGTGTACAGGGATCGGGAGTGACGCCCTGGCCCCCACTTACTGGGATACAGGTTCACAAGCAGTGAAGTACTGCAGGTTGGTCTCTCCGTTTCTCTCCCTTATCTCCTGCTTCCTTCTCGATTTTTCTGTTCCTATACAATGAATAAATAATACAGTAAGATATGTCTTTAAAAATATAAATACATTAAAATATCAGTGTCTTTTTTTTCCCTTAGGACTGATAGGAACAGGCCTTTCTTGGTGTAAACTTTCTACATGGGTCGTACAGAAGGCAGCTGAGTCTGCCCTACTGTGTGTATACCAGAACTTTCTTAGCCATTCCTATGTTAGAGTACAACTGGGTCACTTCCAACTCAAATCCAACTGCAAGGAGATCAAAAACCAAAACAAACCAATGGAACTACATCAAACTAAAAAGCCCCCCTCCACAGCAAATGGAATCATCAAAACAGAGAGTCCCTATGGAATTCGAAATCTATCTATACATGCCCCATCCAACAGACAAAGGGCCAATAACCAAAACATCAATAACTCACCAAATGCAGCAATAAACACAACCAGTCTCACTGCAAATGGGGCGAGAACATGGGCAGAATCCTCACTGAAGAAGAGATCCAGAAGGCCTACAGACATTGACGTGCTGCAGATGTCAGATGAGAAGGGGAAAGAAAATAAGGAGGCAAGGAGGGCAGCCTGGAGAGTCCCTGGCCGTGACCACAGAACGTGAGCTCAGACCTGCAGGGATGCAGAGGCTTCATAGGCTTCTGTGCTGAATATGGGCCCCAGAGCAAACCGCTGGGGGTTACAGTTAATAATATCTATATACTTTCCCCATATTTGAGAGCTGCTTTCTTTCCTGATCCAGCTTTCTGGTCCTATTCCCAACTCTGACACCCCAGACAATACCTTTGGTCCACCTGCATGTGAGCTGTCAGGCTCAGGCAAAAATTCATGAAGTCATGGGCCCCTTGGAATAGACCTAAAATAGACCTACTAGCTTTTTCCAAAATGGAGACCCCAAATATCATCTGTTCTATTCTTGCATTTAGGCTCCTGAGAACTTGTTCTGCTTTATAACTTAGTGCTTTTTCAGCCACCAAGTTGCAGATGCTACCATGATGCCATCCTGACTTCCCTGGGCAGACGCCCTCACCCATGCATCCTGGAGCCTCCCCTCCCCAGAGCCCTGCCCCACTAGGGACAGACAGACACAGGCTGGGGTGTGGGTCCACCTGCCAACACCCATGTCCAGTGGAGAAGCAGTTACAGAAGCCAGACCTCCCACCTTCTGCTCCCCATAAAGATCCTGGATCTGGGAGTTGGGCGGTGGCACAGCAGGTTAAGCGCAGGTGGCACAAAGTGCAAGGACCGGCGTAAGGATCCCGGTTCCAGCCCCCAGCTTCCCACCTGCAGGGCAGTTGCTTCCCAGGTGGTGAAGCAGGTCTGCAGGTGTCTGTCTTTCTCTCCCTCTCTCTGTCTTCCCCTCCTCTCTCCATTTTTCTTTGTCCTATCTAACAACAACAACATCAATAATAACTACAATAATAAAAACCAAGGGCAACAAAAGATAAAATAAATAAATAAAAATTTTAAAAAGTATAGTAATAAAAAAAAAAAGATCCTGGGTCCATGCTCCCAGAGAGATAAAGAATAGGGAAGCTTCCAATGCAGCGGATCGGATATGGAACTCTGGTGGTGGGAACTGTGTGGAATTGTACCCCTCTTATCCTATGGTCTTGTCGATATTTTTTTTATTTTATAAATAATTTTGTAAAAAAGATAACAATGCGTCACTGTACATCTGGGGAATGTCTATCCCAGGTGCATGTATTCCATGGTAAGAAAACAGACACTAGAAAGGTGGAAATACCAGCTTCTGGAGAGGCTTTGGGGGGTGAGGGGAGAACCCCCTGCACTACTGCTGGAAAAAGGTGAAGGGCTCATGAGAATCCAGATATAGTAAGGCCAGATTCAGGATTTTATGCTTCTATGTCTGGCCCTCAGGCTACACAACATCAAATCAGAAAACAGCAAAATGTCCAAAGCAGTATTAAGGAACTAGTCTAAGGAAGCAGCTGTGTCTGTGTGGCTATGTGTGGAAAAGGGAATAATATCCAGGGGGAAAGTTCTTAAAAACACTTCCAATTTAAGAAGCAAAGCAAGCCGGGCTGGGAGACCGCTGACCTACAGAACGCACACCTCGCCAGGCACGACCCAGGCCAGGACACCCGGTGCAGTCACAGAGCCACAGCAGACACTCCACAGCTCTGGCCTCCCCCACCCCTGCTCTTACTCTGTGGAGAACAAAAAGAATGAAAATTTTGACTAGGAAACAGTGAAACAATACAGAGGTCGGGCCTACAGTCCGCAGAATAGCCATTTTGTTTTTGTTTTCTTCTTATGTATGCGATATGCACTAAGGAGAGAGTTTTCCGTGGCAGAGAAAGACAGAGAAGCCAGATCATCAGTGCATGTACCTGGATTTGGACCAGGACCTTGAGTATGCAAGTCCTGCCCTCGCCCAACTGGGCTATTCCTCCGTCACAGTAAGTAAAGTGCTTCTACAAAGAACTTAAAAAACTACCAGTCCAATAAAGAGAACATGGGATTAGGAACAGGGGTCATAAGAAGTACAGGTGGCTAGATAGTTTAAAAGTGGTTAGATATTTATATTCCAACTCTTGTTAGAAATCAGGAAAAACGAAAATTAAAACAACTATAAGGGCCAGGAAGATAGTTCAATATATTAAGTGCACAAGACTTGTCTGGATGAAAACTCAGAGGTTCAAGATCCTATCTGAGCAGCAGCATAAGTCCAAGTTGAACAGGACTTTGAGAACAGTATTTTGATATTTCTCTTTCTCTACTATCTCTCCCTCTCTGTACCTATCTGTAGATAATAAATAGTAATTTATTACATAATAAATCATAATAAATTTTAAATAAATATTAAAAAACAAAACTACAATGCCATGACACTTTTTACTTATTAAATTAATAGAAAAAAATAATTTCCAAATCTGTTAAGTCTTGGACTCTGAGTGGATGGTCATTTGGTTATATCACTACTGTTCATATAAATATGTACAGTAAATTTAAAGGAAATTTTGCTAATATTCATTCACACATAAACTATATATTTCCCATTACCCAGCAACTCCATTTTATGTGTCAAACATAGAGGAAAAAAAAACAGACTGATGCAAGCAAAGAGGTAGGTATAACAATAATTACCAAAAGAATCTGGAATATATATAAATATTACAGTTGTGATTCATTTCTATGCACATATGTAATGAGCTCGAATGAGAATGATGAAGCAAATATTTCATTATCTCAGGGGAGGAGCATAGACTGCAGTTTTAACCTTATCTTTACTATTTTAAAGTCTCACCAGAAGAACTTATTCTTATATTATATAAGTAATTAAAATGGTTTTAGAAGCAAGCAAAGAGTCTTCCGAGGATTAAGCCAACAGCAAAAAGTCAATCCAAATGTCAAATGCTATAGAAGTTCATTTCTATTAGGTAAGACTTTTGAGATGACAAATATTACAAATGGAGAACTGATTAGTAGTTGCAGGAGAGAGGTGGAGGCCATTATGAGGCATAAAAGGCAAGACTGAAGGCGCCTGTGAAGAAACCATTTGTTCTGTTTCAAAACACTATCTTTTCTGTGGAGTCAAACATGAATACACACAGAGAATCAAATCTTGCAGAACCATAGTCACATCTGCAACGTGATGGCTTAAAGGCAGTAACATATAAAGCAGGGAAAAAATATTTAATGAACAGGAACCCAAAGTGAGCAGATGAGAACAGGGATTTTAGGAGCCTCCCCTCCCCAGAGCCCTGCCCCACGAGGGACAGACAGACACAGGCTGGGGGTGTGGGTCCACCTGCCAACGCCCATGTCCAGCAGAGAAGCAATGACAGAAGCCAGAACTCCCACCTTTCTCACCCCAGAATGAATTCTGGTCCAGACTCCCAGAGGGGGAGAAACATCAGGGAAAAGATGAGTAGAGGGCTCTGAACACTAACTCCATCAGGATCCAGAGAGAGAAAAGAAAAAGAAAGGAAAAGAAAAAAAAAGGAAAGACACTGAGAAATAGTAATTGGTGTAGCTGTGACTTAGAAAGGAAGAGAAAGGGAGTCAGGCGGTAGCACAGCGGGTTAAGCACAGTGGCGCCAAGTGAAATGACCGGCATAAAGATCCTGGTTCGAGCCCCCGGCTCCCCACCTGCAGGGGAGTCGCTTCCCAGGCGGTGAAGCAGGTCTGCAGGTGTCTGTCTTTCTCTCCCCTTCTCTGTCTTCCCCTTGTCTCTCCATTTCTCTCTGTCCTATCCAACATCAATGGCATCAATAACAACAACAATAACTACAACAACAATTAAAAACAAGGGCAAAAAATGGGAAAATAAATATAAAAAAAGAAAGGAAAAGAAGGCAGAGCTAAAGAAAATGGGAAAAAACTAATCAACTAATTAATTAAAATATTTCTATTTAATAGTCAACCCATATCTTAGACCTTGGGCAAGCTAATCAACTAATTAATTAAAATATCTCTATATAACAGCCAACCCGTATCTTAGACCTTGGGCAAGCTACTGCAGTTTTCAATGAGGGGATGGGAACCTGGAAATCTGGTGGTGGGTAAGGCGTGGAATTATACCATTGCAGTCTGATAATTTTGAAAATCAATACTAATTCACTGATAACAAAGGTCAGCGGGAAGAAAATATACAGAGAACTAAACACACGCACATACACATCAGCATAACAAAACTGGAGGGAACTGAAGGAAAAGGTTCGATTAGAGCAACGTCAACATCCTAGCTTCAGTACTGCTATGTTTTTCCCAGGATGCTAACGTTGGGGAAAACTTGGCATGCCCTTGACTGCCGGCCCGTCAGCATGGAGAGTGCCACAATCACGGGAGACACTAGAACTCGGCCCGTGACTCTGGACTAGCCGCCGCACAGAGACAGACGTGTGCGACTGCTGAAACAGAATGGTCAGGGTTTGTCCAGTGACTTGGACAGTCACTCTCGCTTTTTGATGCTCTTTCCACTCTGGATTAGCGGGAGAAAGTCAAAGAGACCCTCCAAAGCACTCAGGCTGACCACTCCACTTCCCGCCAGCTCCCAGCAGTGCCTGCCACCCAGGCCGGGTTTGAGGCCTTCGCATCTTCATGGTATAAAGTCCCCTTCTCATGGGGAAACATGGACTTTGGACACTTTGTTGCTGCAGAGCCTGGGAAATGAGCAGCAAGGCGTGTGGGAGAGCACCGGGACTCAGAGCCAGATCTCCGAGAGCTGGAGATGAGATGGTGGCGGGAGTGGTGTGCAGACGCCTTTCACAGGGAAACTAAAGCTTGCACTCCGGAGACAGCTGCCTTGGAAATCACTGTTTCCTTTGATAAAACTGTTTTTTTGATTTTTATTCATAAAAAAGAAATACTGGCAAGACCACAAGATAAGAGGGGTACGATTCCACACATAAAGCCGTTCCAAATAAGGGGCCGGCCGGGTGGTGGCACACTGGGTTAAGCACACATATCCTATGCTAAGGACCCAGGTTCCAGCCCCCGGCTCCCCACCTGCAGGGGAGTCGCTTCCCAGGTGGTGAAGCAGGTCTGCGGGTGTCTGTCTTTCTCTCCTCCTCTCTCCATGTCTCTCTGTACCGTCCAACAACAACAACATCAACAACAACCATAATAACTACAACAAAACAAGGGCAACAAAATGGGACAATGAATAAAATATATAAAAAATAATTTAAAAAACATAAAATAGCAAGCTTAGAAGAAATAAACTTAGTTCTCATTTGTGTGATCATAATTCATTTCCACAGTTCAGATGGATTTCTAGGTATTATTTCATGTGATCCTACAAATATCTCAAAATATCCAACTAAAAACATATTCCTTCAAGCACTGATCCTCTACCAACCCCTTCCTTGCATATTATCTGCTTTTAATACAGACCAACACAAAAATATAGTTTACAACAGAGGCAGAAAAAAAAGGGAAAGGGGGCCAGGCAGTAGTACGCCTGGTTAAGTGCACACACTACAGTACGTAGGGACCCAGGTTCAAGTCCCTGGCCCCCACCTACAGGGGAAAGCCCCAGGAGAGATGAAGCAGGGCTGCAGGTGTCTCTGTCTCTATTATTATCTCCTTCCCTTCCCCTCCCAATTTCTCTGTCTATCCAATAATAAAACAAATAAAGATCTTTTAATTTAAAAAATAAATAAATTGTGTTTTTTTTTTAAAAAAAAAAAAAAGAGGGAAATGAACATCCTGGGGGAGGTTTATTAAAATACCTGGTCCCTCAAGACAACATTTCTCCATAGTTTCCTAAACACCTGATATTCAGAGTATAGCCTAAGATGAACTGTAAGAGCAAAACCTGTGACCTTGTTAGAAAGTCAGACCCTAGACCCACCCAAACATACACACTCAGTGTCCATATTTGAGTAAAACCCACAGGTAATTTGTCCTCAGGTTATCACTCCAGACGGGCAGAAGCAGTGAGACGCTGGACGTTGGTTCAAACATTCAAGAATTGTTGTGCAGTATTCCAGAACTGACCTGTGCGCCATTAAGCAATTTATTCAGGGAATGGGAAGAAGGGAAGGTTTAATTTCCTACCATTCGCCTTGAAAAGCTACATATCCAAAACAATTTTCAGAAGCCAAAACATTCTTTGATCAAGGCTTAATTTCAAATCCTAAATCACACAGAAATGTAGCGATTACAGAGAGGCTGCTTCACAAGCGCGATGTGGCCAGGGGCCAGCACTGCAGACTGCAGGAGCCAGGACAGTCCAGCTCACTCTGCTCAGGCACCTGACTGTCACTCTGCACCAGCACTGCAGACTGCAGGAGCCAGGACAGTCCAGCTCACTCTGCTCAGGCACCTGACTGTCACTCTGCACCAGCACTGCAGACTGCAGGAGCCAGGACAGTCCAGCTCACTCTGCTCAGGCACCTGACTGTCACTCTGCACCAGCACTGCAGACTGCAGGAGCCAGGACAGTCCAGCTCACTCTGCTCAGGCACCTGACTGTCACTCTGCACCAGCACTGCAGACTGCAGGAGCCAGGACAGTCCAGCTCACTCTGCTCAGGCACCTGACTGTCACTCTGCACCAGCACTGCAGACTGCAGGAGCCAGGACAGTCCAGCTCACTCTGCTCAGGCACCTGACTGTCACTCTGCACCAGCACTGCAGACTGCAGGAGCCAGGACAGTCCAGCTCACTCTGCTTAGGCACCTGATTGTCACTCTGCACCAGCACTGTTGGGTAGTATGCCAGCTCCCCCTAGCTTCTGCTTAACCAAGCACTGGTATGCCTCTATAGGGATGGGGTTTGATCCCATTCAAAGCGGTCTATTTACATAAATCACTTTTACATTTACATAAAGCACAACACTCCCTCCAGGGCATTAGTGGTTTAGTGATAGAATTCTTGCCTGCTCTGCCCCCTCTCCTTGTCACACTCTGATACTCTCCTTGTCATACCCTGATTTTCACCAGTCACTTTTCTCTCCACCCTCTCTATGTCACATCCTGTTTCCACCCTACTTGGCAAGTATATATAAAGATAGCATTGTGAGTTTTGGGGTACCTTTAGTTTAGCTTAGCTTGGTATAGATTGTGCTGCGTCCTGCATGAATAAAGAGATACTGCCTACAGCTCAACCATGAGTCCCTGGTCGTCTGTTACCCACCCGTGAAGCCAGCCTGACGAAAACAACGTAGCCCGGCGAAAACAACACAGCACTGCAGACTGTAGGAGCCAGGACAGTCCAGCTCACTCTGCTCAGGCACCTGACTGTCACTCTGCACCAGCACTGCAGACTGCAGGAGCCAGGACAGTCCAGCTCACTCTGCTCAGGCACCTGACTGTCACTCTGCTCCAGCACTGCAGACTGCAGGAGCCAGGACAGTACAGCTCGCTCTGCTCAGGCACCTGACTGTCACTCTGCACCAGCACTGCAGACTGCAGGAGCCAGGACAGTCCAGCTCATTCAGCTCAGGCACCTGACTGTCACTCTGCACCAGCACTGCAGACTGCAGGAGCCAGGACAGTCCAGCTCACTCTGCTCAGGCACCTGACTGTCACTCT
The DNA here is from genome assembly GCF_950295315.1 of Erinaceus europaeus. Lineage (NCBI taxonomy): Eukaryota > Metazoa > Chordata > Mammalia > Eulipotyphla > Erinaceidae > Erinaceus > Erinaceus europaeus. The sequence goes on from NC_080165.1 coordinate 152,429,617, forward strand.
GCACCAGCACTGCAGACTGCAGGAGCCAGGACAGTCCAGCTCATTCTGCTCAGGCACCTGACTGTCACTCTGCTCCAGCACTGCAGACTGCAGGAGCCAGGACAGTACAGCTCGCTCTGCTCAGGCACCTGACTGTCACTCTGCACCAGCACTGCAGACTGCAGGAGCCAGGACAGTCCAGCTCATTCAGCTCAGGCACCTGACTGTCACTCTGCACCAGCACTGCAGACTGCAGGAGCCAGGACAGTCCAGCTCGCTCTGCTCAGGCACCTGACTGTCACTCTGCACCAGCACTGCAGACTGCAGGAGCCAGGACAGTCCAGCTCGCTCTGCTCAGGCACCTGACTGTCACTCTGCACCAGCACTGCAGACTGCAGGAGCCAGGACAGTCCAGCTCGCTCTGCTCAGGCACCTGACTGTCACTCTGCACCAGCACTGCAGACTGCAGGAGCCAGGACAGTCCAGCTCACTATGCTCAGGCACCTGACTGTCACTCTGCACCAGCACTGCAGACTGCAGGAGCCAGGACAGTCCAGCTCACTATGCTCAGGCACCTGACTGTCACTCTGCACCAGCACTGCAGACTGCAGGAGCCAGGACAGTCCAGCTCACTCTGCTCAGGCACCTGACTGTCACTCTGCACCAGCACTGCAGACTGCAGGAGCCAGGACAGTCCAGCTCACTCTGCTCAGGCACCTGACTGTCACTCTGCACCAGCAGCCATCTCAGGCTCAGCTTCACTTGCCAGGGTGGATTCCAGCCTCTTCATACGCAATACAGCCCATCATTCACACTTGCTGTAAGCTCTCCGCCGGTGTATATTTTTATATGTGCCATAATTCTGTGAACTCCAATTTCTTCTCCTGTTGGAATTAGAATGACGCAGTCCATTCAAAAGTATCCATCAGCATTCAGTTTGTTAAAAGGGAATAGGGCAGTTGTATGTAGCACAGCAGACTGTCAGGTCTGAGGCTCGGAGGCCCCAAGTTCAGTCCCCAGCAGCAACACAAGCCAGCACTGACCTGGTCTGTTTCTGGCTCCCTCACTCTTTCTTGCTGCCTTTCGTTAAAATACACACGTAAAATGTTTTCTGACAAAGAGAAAGATACAGAGACCAGGCGCTGCTCAGCTCTGGTTCTCGGTGGTGAGGAATATAGAAGCTAGGATTAAAGCGGGTATGGAAGTCTCTCTGCACGACCACTATGCTACACCCTCAGCCAAAAATCGTTCTGGAAAGAGAGCGTAGGAATTAGCACAATGTCAAAGGCATAACCAACGAGCAGATTTCCGCCCAGGCCATTTACTCTGCTTACACTTAACCACTTAATCGCTTTTCTATCAAAATACAACTTTTAGTAGTAGATTTTAAAATGTTGGAAATCATAGTTCGCCTTCTATTAGACAAGTACTAGTATGGATATGTGTTCCAAGTATATGTGTGTGTGTGTGTGTGTGTGTGTGTGTGTGTATGTAGTTTTCAGAGGTTGCTTATAAGCTTTTGATTTTTTTTAACTTTTGTGAGAGAGCATTAGGACCAGACCACTACCCCGCCATGAGCAGTGAAGGGATGGAATTGCAAAGTATTGATCTACCAGTCGTGTGCCTACCCTGGACACACTGGATTTAAGCAAGTTTGATAGGTTAAACTGAATCGCAATTAGATCGCCGGTGTCAGACTAAGTTCTGCCCCTAGATATCTTAGTGCTTCTTATAATAATAGCAATAGCAAACACATAATTCACACTGTAATGAGACATTTTCAATTGTTTGTCAAGCTATTTACCTCATCCTTATAATAATTCTATGAAATAAGCATAGTTTAAATATATGAGAACATATAAAAATTTCCAGAAATGTCCCAAATTTTTCAGGTCAAATAAGGAAAAGAATGAAGATGTGAACCAAGGAAGTATTTCTCCAAAACTTATACTTTTGAAAAGATCTATTCCTTGGAGCCGGGCAGTGGTGCACCAGGTTAAGCACACAGAGTATTAAGCACATGGACCCACACAAGGGCCAGGGTTTGAGCCCCCACTCCTCACCTGCAGAAAGGAAGCTTCACAGGCAGCGAAGCAGATCTGCAGGTGTCTCCTCTCTCCCTCTCTATCTACCCCTCCTCCCTCAGTCTCTCTCTGTCCTGTGCAATAACATGGGAAAAAATGGCCTCCCAGAACAGTGGGTTTAGAGTGTCAGCACCAAGCGATGACCCTGAAGGGGAAGTAAGAAAGATTTACTCATTATTTACAGATAGAAACAGAAAGGACAGAGTAAGAACCAGAGCATCGTTCTGATAAATGTGGTAGCAAGGGTTGAACTTGGGGCCTCAGGGCTGCAGTGCAGTACTTTGGTCACTGAGCCACTTCCTGGGGTGCGAGTCACGCTTCTCACAGCTACAGCGGCACATCTGGCATCTAACAGGTCTGTGAAAATACTATTTTATATTATAGTGGTATTAAAATCCATTTTCTTTTTTAATTTTATTATCTTTTATTTATTGTATAGAGACGGTTAGAAATCAAGAGGGTAGAGGGAGATAGAGAGGGAGAGAGACAGAGAGACACCTGCAGCCCTGCTTCACCACTCATGAAACTTCCTCCCCTGCAGGTGGGGACCAGGGACTTGAACCTGGGACTTAGTGTGTTGGTATGCATGAGACCCCTTCTGTTTCATTTGGTTTAAATCCCCCCTGCTTAACACTATTCTATTTACATAACCACTGTTAACAAGTTCCACCTCCCTCCAAGGCATTTGTGGTTCAGTGATAGGATTCTCGCCTGCTCCACCCCCTCCTTGTCACACCCTGATCCTTTCTTTGTCACACCCTGATTTTCACCAGTCACTTTTCTCTCCACCCTCTCTATGTCACATCCTGTTTCCACCCTACTTGGGAAGTATATATAAAGACAGCATTGTGAGTTTTAGAGTACTGTACCTTTAGTTTAGCTCAGCTCGGCTTAGATTGCGCTGCGTCCTGCATGAATAAAGAGATACTGCCTACAGCTCAACCATGAGTCCCTGGTCGTCTGTCACCTGCCTGTGAAGCCAGCCCGGCGAAAACAACATAGCCCGTCGAAAACAACATTAGTGCACTGAAATGTGTGCGCTTAACCAGCTGCACCACTGTCTGGCCCCGAAAATAGACACCTGCAGAACTGCTTCATCACCTGTGAAGCGACCCCCCTGCAGGTGGGGAGCCAGAGGCTTGAACTGGGATCCTTCTGCTGGTCCTTGTACTTTGTGCCACCTGTGCTTATGCCACTGTGCTACCGCCCGACTCTTAAAATGCCATTTTCTATGTCCACCAAGGTTATCACATGGGCTAGATGCCAGCACTGCTAATCCATCTCTTCCAGCAGCCATTTTTTTTCCTTTCTGAATTTTTTATTAGATAGAGCAAAGAGAAATTGAGAATCGACAGGGAGATAGAGAGGGAGAGAAAGGTAGACGCCCACAGGTCTGCTATACTGCTGGTGAAGTAGCCCCATGCAGGTGGGGAACAGGGGCTCCAATCCTGGTCTTTGCATTTGGGGATATGTGCTCTTAACTGGGTGCTCCACACCTGCCCCTAAAATGGCATTTTTAAACTAAAACTTGGATTATTGATCTAGAAGCACAAAATTAATCTTAAGAAAATATGTGCTTTATCATCAAAATAGGAAGGCAATTACCTGATTTTATTTAATTTTTAAAATGAATCAACATTTAATAACCTTATGTTTTCAGAGTACACAATCCTCGAATTCATCTTCAATGTATCTACTAATTAGGAATCTTTGTGGTGTGCTTAGCAGAAGATTAAGTAATCAAATACAATAAAATGATTATTTATACATACATTTCAAAAGCACATAGGCAAGAACGGTCTGTATTTAGGGGAAAAAAATTCCCTAAAACTTGGAAGCTAATTCTTTCTGAATTTGCACTCAAATTTAAATCTGGCTTTTCCCCAGGTGATTTCATACAAAAAAAAAAAATTGTTTCAACTTTGAAGACCTTCAAAAATCTTTGCTATTAAAAGACATACTTTACATGTATTTCTTCTTTTTCTTTTCTTTTTTTTTAACTTTATATTTATTTTAAGCAACCATAACTAGTTTGGAGATGCCATTCTATAATCTGTGATAAACTGAAGTTTCTAAATATGTCGATTTATGGGCCTGGTTAAACAAACAAGAACAGTAAAATGAAACAATAAATAAATAAATGTGTGCTTACAGGATATCACTCAACTGTTAAAAATGATAAAGTCGGGGAGTCGGGCTGTAGCGCAGCGGGTTAAGCGCAGGTGGCGCAAAGCACAAGGACCGACATAAGGATCCCGGTTCGAACTCCGGCTCTCCACCTGCAGGGGAGTCGCTTCACAGGCGGTGAAGCAGGTCTGCAGGTGTCTGTCTTTCTCTCCCCCTCTCTGTCTTCCCCTCCTCTCTCCATTTCTCTCTGTCCTATCCAACAATGACAACAACAATAATAACTACAACAATAAAACAACAAGGGCAACAAAAGGGAATAAATAAATAAAATAAATATTAAAAAATGCTTTAAATAAATAATAAAAAATGCTTTAAAAAAAATGATAAAGTCCTCTCCTTTGCCTCAGCTTGGATGGGAGTAAGGACTCGTGTTAGGTGAGACAAGCCACAAAGAGAACATAAACCACGCAATGTCACTCATGAAACAAGGACAGAAAGAGAAGCACAAAGCAAAGTTTGGACCAGTGTGAACTGCATTAAAGAAAAAGACTCTGAGGAAGGAAGACAAGGGAGGGGGTAGAGAGGGCACTGGGTTCCTGGGACATGAGGAAGGACCTGAGCTGGACCTAGAAGGCTCCCAGCTGTGACCCTGGACTGTGCGCCGAGACAGGTGGTGTCTCAGAGTCACCCAGGCTCCTGTGTTAAATAGCAGTAGACATGGGCCCCAGGTCAGATCAGCGTGGTAAACAGTTAATGGTATTTACATATTTTCTTCAAGTTTGGGAGCTGCGCTCTGCCCTAATCCAGCTTTCTAGCCCTGTTCTCAGTTACGACACCATCTGCCCAAACAATATTTTTACTCCGCATAGTCCTTATCTATAAAGCACCAGAAAAAGATTACCACAGTCCTGGGCCCTAGGAACAAACCTCAAACAGGCTTTCTAGCTTGTATCTGCCCTAAAGTCTCTATGCCCATCTGCTCCATTCCTACTTCTTAGCTCCTATTTATCATTTTGTCCTGCTTTATATTTCACTGCATTTCAGCCACCAACTTGCAGATGCTACTAGGATTCCATCCTGGTTCCCCTGGGCAGACGCCCTCACCCATGTGTCCTGCAGCCTCCCCTCCCCAGAGCCCTGCCCCACTAGGGACAGACAGACACTGGCTGGGGGTGTGGGTCCACCTGCCAACACCCATGTCCAGCGGAGAAGCAATGACAGAAGCCAGAACTCCCACCTTCTACATCCCATGAAGAATTTTGATACATACTCTCAGTGGGGTAAGTGTTAGAGGAAGATGACCGACCAGAGGGCTCTGAACTCCACTTCCATCAGGACCCAAAGAGAGAAGATGGAAAAAAAAGAAAAAAGACGGGGATAGGGAAAGACACTGCGAAGTAGTGTGACTCAGAAAGGAAGAGAAGATAGGACCATGGAAAACAATGGGCAAATCTATATAAATACAGACAGTTACTGAAATGACAGTCAGCCCACATCTGTGACGTTGTAAGAACCACTGCAGCTTCCAGTGGAGGGCATGGGGATGCACAGCTCTGGTGGAGGGAAAGGTGTGGAGTTATGCCCTGGTGTCTTATAATTCTGTAAACCAATATAAAGTCACTAATTTTTTTATTTTATATTTATTTTCTCTTTTATTGCCCTTGTTTTTTATTTATTTTTGTAGTTATTATGATTATTATTGATGTCATTGTTGTTGGGTAGGACAGAGAGAAATGGAGAGAGGACGGGAAGACAAAGAGGGGGAGAGAAAGACAGACACCTGCAGACCTGCTTCACCGCCTGTGAAGCGACTCCCCTGCAGGTGGGGAGCCGGGGGCTCGAACCAGGATACTAATATTTTTTTTAATTGTACATATGTACCAACCATTAAACCCCTCCCCCCAAAAAAAAGTCTCAAAACACAGATAGATAAAAAAATAATAAACACAGATAGATAAAATAATAATAAACACAGATAGATAAAATAATAAACACAGATAGGTACAATAATAAACACAGGTAGATAAAATAATAATAAACACAGGTAGATAAAATAATAATAAACACAGGTAGGTAAAATAATAATAAACACAGATTGGGAAAATGACAATAAACACAGGTAGGTAAAATAATAATAAACACAGATAGATAAAATAATAATGAGCACAGGTAGGTAAAACAATAAAGACAGATAAAATAATAATGAACACAGGTAGGTGAATAATAATGAACACAGGTAGATACAATAATAATAAACACAGATAAAACAATAATGAACACAGATAGGTAAATAACAGTAAATACAGGGCTAGTGGGAACATTTCAGCAGTGACTTGCGTGTCTGAGGCCCCTATTCAGCCCAAGTAGCTCAGGTAACAGAGTGGCACCTGCCTTTCCACCATATGAAGTTCCTTCTCCTCCTCTCTCTCCCTCTCTCTGTAGAGAGAAAACATAAATCTTTTAAAAAGTGTTACATGTGGATTCAGTAATTCTACCTGGTTAAGATATCAGAATTTGATCCTATTTATATTCATAGAAGAAACTGCAAGATCATGTTACAAAAATTAATGTGACATTCACATATGCGTACAATCTAATAACAAAGAAAAATAAATAAAAATTAAAAAAGAAAAGTAAATTTGTTATAAAATGTGACCATGAAAGAAGAAAATTATGGGGCAGAGTGGTAAAAATCAAAAAGAAAAATAAGGCAAAGTTTTCAATTAATTATAACTGGTACAAAATTTCACCTAAATTTCCACAACACTAAAATTTCATGTTACCCAAAATCTGCAGGCAGGTCTTTTCATTAGAAAGGTCAGAACTGTCTGTATTTCCCACTACAGACTGACATACGGAAGTGAAAAAACCTCGTTCAAAGTATGCAAATGTAATGTGGATACAACACGATAGTGTGAAATACTTGGTCCTGGTACATTCAGAGTGAGCACAGGGGGTTATAATTTTTTCTAATTGATTTGATTTGGGGATGAAACAACTGAGTCTGAGGACCCAAACTAACTATCTGACTTCTTTGTTTCTTTCTTTCTTTGCTATTCTTTTTCTTTCCTAGCAGAGCACCGCTCAGCTGTTTATGATGGAGCGGGGAGGTGGGGGGGGAGCTGAGCCTGGGAATTCAGAGCTTCTGGCATAGGAGTCTCTTTGCATAACCATTATGCTGTCGCCCTCCCTACCCTCTATGATTTTTTTAAATCCTCAGATGACCACTTAAACTGTAGTTTTGCAAAAGCTAATTACCAATGAAAAATAGATCTCTAAGGATTCCAGTAATCAAATTATTTTATATAATTTAAAGGTTATCGAAGGGAAAAAGCATGTTATGTCATTATCTTTCTAAAATGCAAGTGAGGCCCTGAGATAATTCACTTTATTTATTTTACAAATAACTTAAGGCTTTACTACGTGACTGAGATTGTCCTGGATGTATGAATATAGCACGAATGAGAGTGACGAGATTTCTGCCAATATCAAGCTCAGTTTAAGGGGGAAGAGAAAGAAAATAAATAGTAGATATACAAATAAAGATGTGAACATTTCAAATAGTGCACATTGCTTGGGAAATGAAAACAGAAGCACAGTCCAAGTCAATGGGACAACAGGATGGTGAACAGCAGAATTCTCTCAGGTGGCAACTTGGAGTAGACAGAGCCGGTGAGGCGGTAGCACAGCTACTTGAGGGCACACCCTGCAGTGCACCGGGGTCCGGGCTCAAGCCCCACCTGCAGGGGGCGCCTCACCAGTCGTGAAGTGGTGCTGCGGGTGTCTCATTCTCCCTCTTTTTCTCCACCCAATTTCTCTCTGTCCTATAAAAGAAATGAAAAGAACATCAAGTGGAAAGGCAGTAAGGCTAGAACACTCAAGGCAAGCAAGGAAACCTATGTGATCAGAGCACCATATGCAAGTGATAGACATAACAACAGATGCCTAACGCTTGAAGAGGGGAGGAAACAATACAAGTCAAGGCAGAAGTAAACGCCACTGAAAGCAAAATATCAATTAAAATAGAAAGTCGTTCTTGGAAACGGTAAGCAAAAGCTGACAAACAAGACATACTTAGACATACTTGCAAAGATCAGAGAGCCGTGATGGAGGCGACCGTAAAGGGAGGGGAAAGCACACTGAAGGCCACTGGAATCCAAAGGGCCTGAGAGATTCCCGTGAACAAAGGCAAAGCGCGTGCTGAAGCGCTAGAAAGAAGAGACAGATTCTGAAGTGCATGACAGTGGATCCCCTTGGTGTGGTTCTAGACAGACTTCTGGGACATTTGTTCTAGTCCGTCAGAACTTCAGTGAGATTCTCACAGGGATTACAGCAGATCAGTGTACTGCTCTGGGAAGAATGGTTCTCATGAGGGCCACTCCTCCCAGCCATGATCATGGAAATCTGCATGACTGTATCGTCTTCTGTTAGCAGTAACTCCTGGCTTCCTCCTTTGCTAACGCTGTTCCTTGCTGTTTAAATATCTGTGCTGCTGTTGTGAAGAGCACTGATGACTGAGCACCTGCTAGTTTACTACTTACATAAAGAGATGCCGATTTTTATTTATTAAGAATATAAGCACAAAGAGTTCAATATTGACAAGCAAGCTCATATAAAGGTGGGAAAGATATTTTTAAAATTTCAAGGAATATTCAAATAGCTGTGTGAAAATATGTTCAGTAAGATTAGGCATTATGAAAACAGAGTTTTAAGCTCAAAGACCACAAATCATGCACTGGGACGGCTATACTAAAAGACAGGCAGCATAGTGTACCAGTGAGGATGTGAGCCACTGAAACTTGTTCAGGCAGTTAAACACAAAAGGGCCATACTACACAGCAACTACCCTGCTAAGTGTACAATTAAAAAAATCAAAGTTTATGATTAGATAAAGGCTTGTAGACAAACATTCATAGCAACACATGTGTAGTAGATAAACTGGAAACTATCAGATGTTCTTCAACTAGAGAGAGTATAAATAAAATTGTATATCCACAAAATGCGATACTATGAAGCAGTAAGAAAGAATGCAATTAAGAATACAAACTATCACCTGAGTAAACATCAAAGGCATTATACAAAGTGATGGCAGAAACAGAGCATGAGATTAAGCTATCTGAATTGTCAAAATAGGGGCAAGAGGACAGCACAGCAGTGAAGTGCAAACAGTACTCTGCACAAGGACCCAGGTTCAAGTACCTGGTCCAACCTACAGAGGGGGAACTTCACAGGCAGTGAAGCAGTGCCATGGGTCTCTCCCTCTCTCCTCTATCTATCTATCTATCTATCTATCTATCTATCTATCTATCTATCTACCTACCTACCTATTTATCTATCTATCTATCTATCTACCTACCTATCTATCTACCAACCTATTTATCTATCTACCTATCTATCTACCTATCTATCTACCTATCTATCTATCTATCTATCTATCTCTAAGTCTATCTCTATCTCATCTCAGTCAAAGAAAAAAATGGCCACAGAAATGGTATAGTCATTGTGAAGGCACAGAGCTCCAGCAATAACCCCAGTGGAAAGGAGGAGGAAGAGAAAGAAGACAACAAGAAATAAGAAGAAAAAGGTGAAGGAGAGAGTTGAGGAGATGGAGGAGAAGGCAGGACAGAATGAGAGAATAGAGAATAAATATTGGTTGCAAACAGATATTAGTGACAGGGCCTAGGGCAAAGTGCTCTAAATCTTGTTGTTGTTTTTCTAATCATTGAACAATTCTATAAATTTACAAAATTCATTGAATCTTATTTTCAGAAAGAGTAAGTTTTAAAAGTAAATGATAGGTGGAGCCAAGATGGCGACTTGGAAACAACACCTGGTGTGCACTAAAAAAAAAAAAAAAAAAGCAGCTTACAACTGCTGGGCTGGCTTCGCGAGCGGGAGACAGACGACCAGGGACTCATGGCTGAGCTGTACGCAGATCAGTCTTTATTCATGCAGAACGCAGCACAATCTAAGCCATCTAAACTAAACTAAACTAAAACTAAAACTAAAACTATAATCACAATCCTGTCCTGATATATATACTCGCCAAGTAGGGTGGAAACAGGATGTGACGTAGAGAGGGTGGAGCGAAAAGAGACGGGTGGAAATCAGGGTGTGACAAGGAGAGGGGGCGGAGCAAAAAGAGAGTATGAACCAGCGGGATGAAACCAGTGCCCTGGAGGCAGGGTGGTGCTTAGTTAACCGTGGTTATGTAAATAGAATACAGTGTTAAGCAGGGGGGATTAAACCAATGAAACAGAAAGGGTCTTAGAAGCAGAATTAGAAGCATACCAACAACAACCAAGGATTCTCTGGAGAGGCCGCCATGTTCCAGATGCTACCATTGATGCCAAACAGACTTCCCTGGACAGACAACCTCATCAGTGTGTCCTGGGGCCCCACTTCCCCAGAGCCCTGCCCCACAAGAGACAGACAGGATTTGAGTATGAATCAACCTGTCAACGCCCATGTTCAGCGGGGAAGCAATTCCAGAAGCCAGACCTTCCACCTTCTGCATCCCACAATGACCCTGGGTCCATAAGCCCAGAGGGATAAAGAATAGGAAAGCTATTGAATAGGGAACCAAAGTAAAAACCCTGTGGTGAGGGGGAGGCTGGACATTCGACTTCCCAGGATGGCGGGGGGTGGGGGGGTGGGATGGGAACAGTCTTTTGGTGCTGGGAATGGTGTTTATGTACACTCTATTAAATTGCAGTCATATCACTATTTAATTAATATGAGAGGGGAAAAATTGTATGTCTCAAACTTTTTTTTTCTTTTTATTTATTTAAGAAAGGAGACATTAACAAAACCGTAGGATAGGAGGCTTACAACTTCACACAGTTCCCACCACCAGATCTCCATATCCCCTCCCCTCCCCTGATAGTTTTCCTATTCTTTATCCCTCTGGGAGCATGGACCCAGGGTCACTGGGGGATGCAGAAGGTGGAAGGTCTGGCTTCTGTAATTGCTTCCCCGCTGAACATGGGCGTTTACTGGTCTTTTTAAAACACAGAGTGAGTCTTTTTAATACATAGGCTGAGTCTTTAATATGTTGACTCTCTCAAAAGCCTAGACCAGGGAGAACAGAAGCAACCAGTGGCACAGCTGTATACAAGATACTGGGTATTATACAGCAAACCCTAACAAAGGAACCTTTCAAAGTTAACCCAATTACCAAATAATGTGATGATAACAATAACTAACCATTGTCTCCTTGAACCCTAAAACAGAAGGAACCTCACATTTCCACTATAGAGCCTATATTTCCCCCAGTCCTGGAACCTTAGGGTGGGGCCCACTTTCCCACATGCTTCCCTCAATTCATATCAAATAAGATTGCACCCGCTGATCGCAACCTAAGCAACATAACGAGTGCCACCCCAGCATGCTTCACTTCAGACTGTGTCCAGAGACTTCAGGTGTGGAATGACAACCCTTCAGCTTCATCACTCGGGTGAGACCTTTCCTTTCATAGTATTCTCTAATTCCATTCCAGGAGCTTCACTTCCTAACAAAGTCCCCAAACCTAGATATAGTCCAGGTCCCCTGAGATAGAGCATATGTTCACACTTATCCATAAACTAGGGCAAAATATATACCTGAAAGCAAAAGTACACAATAGTCTGCAGTGAGTACCCCCAACACTTCATCTGCACTATTCCAGCCTTTAGGTCCATAATTTGTCAACAATTTGTTTGGATTTGTATGTTAACTCTCTTTTCAGCCACCAGGTTCCAGGTGCCAGCGTGATGCCGACCAGACTTCCCTGGACAGACGACCCCACCAGTGTGTCCTGGAGTTCTGCTTCCCCAGAGTCCTGCCCCACTAGGGAAAGAGAGAGACAGGCTGGGAGTGTGGATCCACCTGTAAACACCCATGTTCAGCAGGGAAGCAATTACAGAAGCCAGACCTTCCACCTTCTGCACCCCATAATGACCCTGGGTCCATACTCCCAGAGGGATAGAGAATGGGAAAGCTATTGGGGAGAGGATGGGATTTAGAGATCTGGTGGTGGGAACTATGTGGAGTTGTACCCCTCCTATCCTACAGTTTTGTTAATGTCTCCTTTTTTAAATAAATAAATAAAATTTTTTTAAAAAGAATAGAAAAGCTATCGAGGGAGGGGATGGGATACGGAGTTCTGGTGGTGGGAATTGTGTAGAACTGTGCCCCTCTTATCCTATGGTTTTGTCAGTGTTTCCTTTTTATAAATAAAAAATAAAGATAAAATAAAAGAATTTAAGTAGGTTTAAAAAAAAGTAACTATACCTTCAGGCCAGCAAAATAGCTGACTCGGATAGTGTGCTTCCTTGCCATGTGTGCAAGGAAGGAAGTTTCAGTGATGTGGTCTCTTTCACTCTTTCTCTGCCTCTGTCTTTATCTAAGTGTGTGTGTGTGTGCGTGTGCGTGTGCGTGTGCGTGTGTGTGTGTCCATAATGGAATGAAAAAGTTTGAAATCAACGGCCAGGCAGTGGAGCACCTGGTTGAGCACACACATTACAGGGCTCACGGACCCAGGTTCAGTCCTCCTGTCTCCACTTTCTGGGGGAAATCTTCATGAGTGGTGAAGCAGGGCTGCAGGTCTCTCTCTCTCTCTCTCTCTCTATCTCTCCCTTCTCAATTTCTCTCTGTCTTTATCCAATAATAAATAAGTAAACACAGATATATTTTTACAGTGTTTGAGCTCATGAAAGAGAGCTCCCCAATAAATACATTTCACCATGTGCAAAGACCTGGCTCTGAATCTCTTGGTCTATATGAGCAGATCCAAAACACAGGTGGAGAGTGAGGAAGAATGTTATAAAAGGCTTGGGACACCCTTCTGTGCTGTGGACGGGAATGTAAATTAGTTCAACCTACATGGAAAACTGCCTGTGTCTGGAGATTCCTCAGAACACTGGAAATCAACCTGCACTACAACCTGACAACCCCTCTCTTAGCAATCTATCCAAAGAAAACAAAAGAGACTTCCCACAAAGAGACTTCTGTAGACCTTTGCTCTCAACAAGGCTATGTGTAAGAGCCCAAATATGGAGGCCACCCAGATGCCCAAGCACAGGTGAGTGTGGTCAAGAAGGCATGAGACTATCTCCTTTGTTTCATTTGGATGGACTTGGAAGAAATCACACACGTGAGGTCATCCAGAAGGAGAAGGGTGAATATCAGATGATATCACTTACAGTTAGAACTTAAGCAACAGGGAAAGAAAGGCAACATACAGAGTGACACTCGGGCTGGACCAGCGAGTGGGCATTGGGTGCCCAGTGCCCTGTGCTGGAGGAGGACCCAGGTCAGTAGTGGGGATGGTGGGAAGACATATATTGAAAAAGGATGACAACTGTACCCATGTGATAACAGCTGTCTGAGAAATCATCCTTGCTTTAGCCATTCTTCTGACCGAGAGGTGCACGGTCAGAGACAGTGGAGAATCACAGCGCTGCAAGCCGTGATGGTGTGCTCTCCTCTGCTACAACACACACGGGACTGGACGCCAGCATGCTGAGTGAGCTAAGCCAGAAGAGAAAGGATCTTGGATGATTTCACTCACTGATTTACTGAAGTCATGGGCCCCTTGGAACACACCTAAGACAGTCTTCTAGCTTCCCCCACATGAAGACTCCTAGCTTCATCTTCTCTGTTCCTGCCTTTAGTTCCTTTTTATTGCAATTTGTCCTGCTTTATATCTCACCGCCTTTCAGACAACAACTTGCAGACGCCGCCATGACGCCATCCTGACCTCCCCGGGCAGACGCCCTCACCCATGTGTCCCGCAGCCTCCCCTCCCCAGAGCCCCGCCCCACTAGGGACAGACAGACACAGGCTGGGGGTGTGGGTCCACCTGCCAACACCCACGTCCAGCGGGGAAGCAACGACAGAAGCCAGAACTCCCACCTGCTGCTCCCCATAGATAATTTGGGTCCAGGGAGTCGGGCGGTAGTGCAGTGGGTTCAGCACAAGTGGCGCAAAGTGCAAGGACCCGCGTAAGGATCCCGGTTCGAGCTCCTGGCTCCCCACCTGCAGGGGGGGTCACTTTACAGGCGGTGAAGCTGGTCTGCAGGTGTCTGTCTTTCTCTCCCCCTCTCTGTCTTCTTCTCCTCTCTCCATTTCTCTCTGTCCTGTCCAACAACGACGACATCAGTAACAGCAACAATAATATCTATAACAATAAAACAAGGGCAACAAAGGGGATCTATAAGTAAATAAATATTAAAAAAAAAAATTTTGGGTCCAGACTCGCAGAGGGATAAAGAACAGGGAAGCTTCCAGTGGAGGGGAGGGGACAGGGAACTCCAGTGGTGGAAACTGTGGAAAATTACCTTTGTGATCTCACAATTTTGTTAATCATTATTAAATCACCAGTAAAAATTTAAAAGATAAAAGAAAGCAAATGATAATACAGAGTGAACTCTCAATGGACTCCAGTCTATCACAGCAGATATGGGGACTCAGGAGGGAGGGAAAAGGGTCAGTAGAGGGTGTGAGAGACATAAGTCCTTGTAGCAACAGAAGTGATGGTCTGCTTGAGGGTGGAGCACACCAACACGGATCTGATGGAGATGTGCTCACAAGCTCCTATAGGTAACAGCTTCTCAATAAAGTGATGTTGGAATTGGGGGAAAGGAAAGGAAAGAAGGGACAGGGCACAGTCTGTGCTGGAGAAGGGAGATGGCGTTTTGGTGGGAGATGAGGTGCTGGCTCATATTTTGTGCAGATGGGAGGCTGTAACCTGAGGTAACAACTATCTTTTTTTGTTTGTTTCTTTATGTAGATTTTCATTAGTTAAGTCTCTGGGTTAGTCTTTAGGAGGATAAGACTCAGCAAGACCAGCAGTGGAGGGCACGCAGAGTCAATTCTAGCTGAGAAGCAAGGCGGTGGCAGCAGCTGCACACGCTCAAACCCCAGAGGCGGTCCTTCCAGCAGCAGGGTCCAAGGCCCATGGTCACAGCTGGTCGGCTGACAAGGTACAGATGCTCTTACCTATGCGATCGACACACTTACATCTATAGTTTTGCTTTTCCCAGAGATTCCTTTTAAAATCCTGTTCATAATGGGGGAATAGCCACTATCCTGTAAACTGATCCACGGGGTATACTTGTGTATAAAGAGCTCTGGTTGTTAAACATTATAATTTAACCTTGAAATAACAAATATAATAAAAGTTTAAATACTTAAATAAAAAAGAATTCCTACAGACATTTACTAAATGTTTGAAGCGAATCCCAGCATTGGATTGAACTTCATGAAGAGTCAGCGTCTCAATCTGAAAGAAGCAAATCATTCTTATAAGCTCTCCTGTAGCCCGAGTGCTGTGCTTCACTTCACAGATCCTTCCTTTGGAATCAGGAGGCATCCAGGAGGCCTACAGCCAGAAGTTAGCAGTGTACTCCCTTCTCCCAGTAACACTATGGTGGGCATTGATTATTGTGCCCAGCTGATCAATGAATAGAAAATGAGGATTGATGGCCTATTTAAACAGTGGAGACTAAATTATGTTTTGGAAGAGGAACAAGTATTTCTCCCAAGTACTCTTGGATTTTGCTGAAATAATTAATGTGAATTATATATTCCAAAATAATATAAAACATTAAACAGAACTTCATATTTAAGCACACTAAAGTTTGTTGGCCAAGTGAAAAAACAAAGAAGCAAGCCTTAACTCTCATTTTTTCCCAGCTCAATACATATGATAAAAACATGAAATAACTAGGATTTACAAAGCCAGGTTTGGCAGAATTTTTCTATTTACTGGGACTGTGAGCTATAAAATTGAATTTGGGGTTCTATTTCCAAGAAAAAGTTATTAGTTCTCAGGATAACTACGGGTTAGTGAATCAGACATAGATAAAAGATTTCCATTATGACTGTTTTTAGCTATGATTTACAGTGGCCTACATTGTTTTGTAATGACTTTCAATTTTGAAAATGTATACCCATTTTTAGTTTTATAGATGCAGTCACAATTGATTGTGGGCTTGAGAGATTGATCCCTCTAACTTAATAACAAAAAGAAAAAAAAATCAACACACCAGAAATAGGCATTCTAGATATATTCACAAGCATGTCCTTTAGTGGTTAAGTTTACAGAGGAAAATGTGTGTAAAAAGGTTGTATAATCTTTTGAACATTCATTCCCTTTGTCACAGTGTGGAAGATGGTGACAAACTTGCTTGATTCAGAACTCTATCCCTCCAACAGGAAATGAGACTGAGATGACCTAGTCACTCGTGCCCACGTGCAAAGGAAGATCTTATACACTTAATCCAAGTTCACACTTGAGTAGAGGTACTGTTGTCACAAATAAGGCAGTGGAGACATCAACTCAATTTATCTCATCCACATTTTCTATTTTCAGCTGTTAACAAAGCAGATGTCAATAATATGTGTCAATAATATCAACTAAGACATAGGGCCTTTCTCTAATATCTAGCTTAAACCCATTTGAAATGTCCCTAACATCGCTTGTGGCTATTCTCATCCCTGTCTTCTATAGATGGCCCATTCTTAGTCATATCCCATGACTGATTTTTAATCTAAAGCAAACCTGGTTAAAGCCAAAATAAACATCCAGCCCCCCAAATGCATCAGCCCCCCAACCTATGCCATCTCAGCTTGGTCTTACCTAGGGTCCCTAACAAATATCTGAGTAGTTAACTTCACTCTTGCCTTCTCTCTCTCTTCTCCTAGAACTGAAGCCACTAACCTTCTTCTGCCCAAACTCATTCACTGAGAAAAGATGCAACACAGTCATTTTTGAATTTCTTCTCTTTGGTTAAGGACAGTGATCAGGAAGATGCAAGCAGGGACTGAAATGAATGAGCAAATTTAGGCAGAACACAGTGCTTTACTTAGTTATGTAACGGCGATTTTAGTCGCACTTATACAATTCTAGTTTATTTGCCCAATGAATCTATTAAAACTATGTGATAGGCACTAACTTCTATTGAGTTTCACTTACCAAGTCTGTGTCAGGTACTAGTTGCCTTTCATTTAATGTCAGACGAAAAACTAAGTAACCACCAAGGAAATTCACAGTCTAGTCATAATGCTAGAAATAGTGTTTGGTAAATCTAGTGACTTAACCAAGATTTCTGTGAACTCAGCCATTAAACACCTCAATTTTTCATTATATCATCTGAAAACTAAGTAGGGATATATTCTAAGAGAATCATAGAAGTTGCTGTACACTGCTATTACTGTGGAGAGGTGTGTTCTTCCTATTTGGCTTTCAATGTGGAGAGGTGTGTTCTTCCTACCTGGCTATTACTGTGGAGAGGTGTGCTCTCCATATCTGGCTATTACTGTGGAGAGGTGTGCTCTCCCTATCTGGCTGTCACTGTGGAGAGGTGTGCTCTCCCTATCTGGCTGTCACTGTGGAGAGGTGTGCTCTCCCTATCTGGCTGTCACTGTGGAGAGGTGTGCTCTCCCTATCTGGCTATTACAGTGGAGAGGTGTGCTCTCCCTATCTGGCTGTCACTGTGGAGAGGTGTGCTCTCCCTATCTGGCTATTACTGTGGAGAGGTGTGTTCTCCCTATCTGGCTGTCAATGTGGAGAGGTGTGCTCTCCCTATCTGGCTATTACTGTGGAGAGGTGTGCTCTCCCTATCTGGCTATTACTGTGGAGAGGTGTGCTCTCCCTATCTGGCTATTACTGTGGAGAGGTGTGCTCTCTCTATCTGGCTGTCACTGTGGAGAGGTGTGCTCTCCCTATATGGCTATTACTGTGGAGAGGTGTGCTCTCCCTATCTGGCTATTACTGTGGAGAGGTGTGCTCTCTCTATCTGGCTGTCACTGTGGAGAGGTGTGCTCTCCCTATCTGGCTATTACTGTGGAGAGGTGTGCTCTCCCTATCTGGCTGTCACTGTGGAGAGGTGTGCCCTCCCTATATGGCTATTACTGTGGAGAGGTGTGCTCTCCCTATCTGGCTATTACTGTGGAGAGGTGTGCTCTCTCTATCTGGCTGTCACTGTGGAGAGGTGTGCTCTCCCTATCTGGCTATTACTGTGGAGAGGTGTGCTCTCCCTATCTGGCTGTCACTGTGGAGAGGTGTGCCCTCCCTATCTGGCTATTACTGTGGAGAGGTGTGCTCTCTATCTGGCTGTCACTGTGCAGAGGTGTGCTCTCCCTATCTGGCTATTACTGTGGAGAGGTGTGCTCTCTCTATCTGGCTATTACTGTGGAGAGGTGTGCTCTCCCTATCTGGCTGTCACTGTGGAGAGGTGTGCTCTCCCTATCTGGCTGTCACTGTGGAGAGGTGTGCTCTCCCTATCTGGCTATTACTGTGGAGAGGTGTGCTCTCCCTATCTGGCTGTCACTGTGGAGAGGTGTGCTCTCCCTATCTGGCTGTCACTGTGGAGAGGTGTGCTCTCCCTATCTGGCTATTACAGTGGAGAGGTGTGCTCTCCCTATCTGGCTGTCACTGTGGAGAGGTGTGCTCTCCCTATCTGGCTGTCACTGTGGAGAGGTGTGCTCTCCCTATCTGGCTATTACTGTGGAGAGGTGTGCTCTCCCTCTCTGGCTGTCACTGTGGAGAGGTGTGCTCTCCCTATCTGGCTATTACAGTGGAGAGGTGTGCTCTCCCTATCTGGCTGTCACTGTGGAGAGGTGTGCTCTCCCTATCTGGCTGTCACTGTGGAGAGGTGTGCTCTCCCTATCTGGCTATTACTGTGGAGAGGTGTGCTCTCCCTATCTGGCTGTCACTGTGGAGAGGTGTGCTCTCCCTATCTGGCTGTCACTGTGGAGAGGTGTGTTCTCCCTATCTGGCTGTCACTGTGGAGAGGTGTGCTCTCCCTATCTGGCTATTACAGTGGAGAGGTGTGCTCTCCCTATCTGGCTGTCACTGTGGAGAGGTGTGCTCTCCCTATCTGGCTGTCACTGTGGAGAGGTGTGCTCTCCCTATCTGGCTATTACTGTGGAGAGGTGTGCTCTCCCTATCTGGCTATTACTGTGGAGAGGTGTGCTCTCCCTATCTGGCTATTACTGTGGAGAGGTGTGCTCTCCCTATCTGGCTATTACTGTGGAGAGGTGTGTTCTCCCTATCTGGCTATTACTGTGGAGAGGTGTGCTCTCCCTATCTGGCTATTACTGTGGAGAGGTGTGCTCTCCCTATCTGGCTGTCACTGTGGAGAGGTGTGTTCTCCCTATCTGGCTGTCACTGTGGAGAGGTGTGCTCTCCCTATCTGGCTATTACTGTGGAGAGGTGTGCTCTCCCTATCTGGCTATTACTGTGGAGAGGTGTGCTCTCTCTATCTGGCTATTACTGTGGAGAGGTGTGCTCTCTCTATCTGGCTATTACTGTGGAGAGGTGTGCTCTCCCTATCTGGCTATTACTGTGGAGAGGTGTGCTCTCCCTATCTGGCTATTACTGTGGAGAGGTGTGCTCTCTCTATCTGGCTATTACTGTGGAGAGGTGTGCTCTCTCTATCTGGCTATTACTGTGGAGAGGTGTGCTCTCCCTATCTGGCTGTCACTGTGGAGAGGTGTGCTCTCCCTATCTGGCTGTCACTGTGGAGAGGTGTGCTCTCCCTATCTGGCTATTACTGTGGAGAGGTGTGCTCTCCCTATCTGGCTGTCACTGTGGAGAGGTGTGCTCTCCCTATCTGGCTATTACTGTGGAGAGGTGTGCTCTCCCTATCTGGCTGTCACTGTGGAGAGGTGTGCCCTCCCTATCTGGCTATTACTGTGGAGAGGTGTGCTCTCCCTATCTGGCTGTCACTGTGGAGAGGTGTGCTCTCTCTATCTGGCTGTCACTGTGGAGAGGTGTGCTCTCCCTATCTGGCTGTTACTCTGGAGAGGTGTGCTCTCCCTATCTGGCTATTACTGTGGAGAGGTGTGCTCTCCCTATCTGGCTGTCACTGTGGAGAGGTGTGCTCTCCCTATCTGGCTATTACTGTGGAGAGGTGTGCCCTCCCTATCTGGCTGTCACTGTGGAGAGGTGTGCTCTCCCTATCTGGCTGTCACTGTGGAGAGGTGTGCTCTCCCTATCTGGCTATTACTGTGGAGAGGTGTGCTCTCCCTATCTGGCTGTTACTCTGGAGAGGTGTGCTCTCCCTATCTGGCTGTCACTGTGGAGAGGTGTGCTCTCTCTATCTGGCTGTCACTGTGGAGAGGTGTGCTCTCCCTATCTGGCTGTCAATGTGGAGAGGTGTGCTCTCCCTATCTGGCTGTCAATGTGGAGAGGTGTGCTCTCCCTATCTGGCTGGCACTGTGGAGAGGTGTGCTCTCCCTATCTGGCTGGCACTGTGGAGAGGTGTGCTCTCCCTATCTGGCTGGCACTGTGGAGAGGTGTGTTCTCCCTATCTGGCTATTACTGTGGAGAGGTGTGCTCTCCCTATCTGGCTATTACTGTGGAGAGGTGTGCTCTCCCTATTTGGCTAATGAGATAAGATACCAATTTACTAAGTGGCAAAGCAGTTTGGCCTAGTCACACAATTAATTAATGGCAAAGCCAAATTAGAAATCCAGATTTTCCGGTGCTTTGACTCCATTAGCAAACATGTAGGCAAAGGGAACAGAAGATATACAGTCAATTCATGTATTTCTTATGGTGTGACTGATGGAAAGCACTATTAGTGACTAAGTCAAAACACACATGACCTGCAGAACTGGCTTAGCAGAGAGAACACTGGACTTGCAAGCCTGAGGCTCTTGGTTTGATCTCTGGGCTCTGGTGCTTGTCTCTCTCTTTCTCCCTCTCATATATAGCATGCACTTTCTCTCTTGTCTCTCTTTTTCTCCTTCTCATCTCTCTCTCTCATAGATATAAAGAGTAAAATACATCCTAAATATACATGTCCATCTAACCTCCTCACAGAAAACAGAATCACTGATCAAACAGTTTTAAAAATAGTGGACTTTTTAAAAAAATAATAATAATAACTGGTTCCTTTCCCCTTCAAGAATCAGAAATAGTCTCACCCTTATCTGGAATATCAAGAATATTCATTAAAAATGCTTGGACATATTATAAAATTTGTTAGAATTAATGTCTTAATTTCATAATAGAAAATGAAAAATCATGTCATAATGAATTCTTTCCATAGTCTACATATTTTTTAAAGATTTTATTTATTTATTAATGAGAAAGATAAGAGGAGAGAAAGAAAGAAGCAGACGTCACTCTGATACATGTGAGCTGAGGTCAGGACCTCTTGCTTGAGAGTCTAACACTTTATCCCATGCACCATCTCCTGGGCCACAATAGTTTTTTGTTGTTGTTGTTGTTCTTTTGTTTTGTTTTGTTTTTTCCCAGAGTCCTGCTCAGCTCTGGCTTATGGTGGTGCAGGGGATTGAACCTGGGATTTTGGAACCTCAGGCATGAGAGTCTAATGCTTTATCCACTATGCCACCTCCCGGACCACTCCTTAGTCTACATCTTAAAGTGTTTATCTCTTATTTCTTCCAATGTTAGTTAACCCAAAGTTACTTGCTATAAGAAACACACAGAGTAACAAAAGCAGTCATACAGTGCATAGTGAGTTTAACTAATGGTCTCTAAGTTCTCACTAGCTGATCTCTAAATCGCCTTGCGGAGGGTGATGGACACTATGTAAGTAGGCACTGAAGCAGGAGCCAAGGAAGTTTACCACACCACTTATCTATTCAATTCTACTAAAAATAGAAAAGTCTGAATTAGCAGGGAACTACCACACTCCACACCCATCGGCAAGCAGAGACACAAACACACTTAAGTCACCTTGTGACCTCTGCGAGATAAATAAAACTGAGGAGACAGAAGGGAGCTCATCACCTTTGAAAACCAAAGAATCGTTCAAAAATAGACAACATTCTATAATTAAAAACAAATAACCTCCCATTTCTCAAGTATTTGTGACAAGGGTTAAAACAGTGTTAAACCAAGATTTTAAATTGATATTAACACTGACAGATTTTGTACGATTTGTTTTATTACAAAGTGAGACTTTTAAGGACTAATTACTTTGACATGTTCTGTGTGTAGCATAGCAAAATTGAAATCTTCATTATGAAAGACTGACACAGATTACTCATAAGATGAAAAGTGAATGTTATCCACCAATGTCATGATGAATTCTTTCCATAGTCTACATCTTAAAGTGTTCCTCTCCTATTTCTTCTAATGTTAGTTAAAGTCACTTGCTATAGGGAATAAACAGAGTAACAAAAGCAGTAATACAATGCATTGTCTATTTTTGAACGATTCTTTGGTTTTCAAAGGTGCTGAGCTCCCTTCTGTCTCCTCAGTTTTATTTATCTCGCAGAGGTCACAAGGTGACTTAAGTGTGTTTGTGTCTCTGCTTGCCGATGGGTGTGGATTGTGGTAGTTCCCTGCTAATTCAAACTTTTCTATTTTTAGTTATTCACATTTGTGTCAGCTTAGAAACTAAACACCAAAAATACTAATGCCACATGGGTAAATTTACTCATAACTTTCTGCTCCTGAAGAAATTATTTGGATCATCCTAAGAGTAACCCTACACATTAAAAAAAAGAAAGATGTTAAAAACCTAACAATCAAATTATTTTTAGACATATATCGTGACCAAAAAAGTGGCTTGATAACAAAAATGTACTTCTTGGTGGCACCAGCACATTGGGAATGCCATCTGATTCTTGTACAAACAAATTTATTTACTTACATATTTATTTTTATATATTCACTGGCCTTCCCAACCACCTTCAAGATTGTTGTGAAGATTAAACATGAGAAAATACTTTATAAACTAAAGAGCAATACATCAGCATTGTTCCTGCAGTCCTGTATGTGCCCTAAAACACTGATTTAGAGAAGTCATTTCCAAGAGCTTATTACCTTATCCAAATGACGTGTGTTGAGTCTAAGTGTTATAGCCCAGAATCTCCCCATTAATGCAGAATCCTACAGACTGACAGTGGTGACAAAACAGAATTTACAAGAAACTACAACTAGCAATTTAGTCACTTGCTAGTTATAAGAAATCTGAGGATTTTGAAAAATAATTATAGTCAGGAATATGAAAGAAGTGTAAGACTGAGAGAGAGGAAATGGATCAGGAAAACATGAATGTTTGGTTGATACACATCATGTTATCATTGTGTGTTTGCCCAGCTAGGAGTTGTTTTTTTTTTTTTTAACTGATGCTCTGGGAATTATTCACCCTGTAAAAAATTTAACTATGCATTTCATTCAATCTGCTTTCCAACCAGTAATGTTCAGTGGTCTGACAGGTTTTTTTTCTTCTTTTTTAAGTATAAAAGGCCTTTACAAGTGAACTGCACTGAAGCTCTTTTCCCTATTTCTTACACCACATCCAGCTAATTGCTCTTTAATGCTAACAGAAGGATAAGCTGGTATATAACAATTCAGGCATGCACCGATCCCATAATGCCAGGAACTCAGAAGCAGCATGAGAAAACATCAGATTTTTGGCATGTGGGCTCGATGTTTAAATCTGCATAGATTCGAGCCAATTAGACTTGTCAGACTCCAATCCAGTTGAGAGTGACCCCTGATGGTGGAAAGACATGTGGGACAAGCCACAGAAAAGCTTGCAAATGTCAGGGAGGCCAAAAGGTGCCCCCACTGGCCCCCAAACTATTAATTAGCAACCAGCAAAAGCACCACCAAAGAACCGCTGGCCCGGCACTCTCCCCTCCAGAGGCTGCTGTTCCTGGCCTCATTATCATCTGGGTGGAAAGCAACACCCTTTCCTGGGAGCCTGTGCAACACGCTTATTGATTGAGTTCCCACAGTGTTAAATCACTCTGTAGCTCTCACTCCAACCTCCCCAACCCTGAATAATAAAACCTTCACAGGATTTTCCAGGATGGGCAGAGATGTGGAGGCACTGCTTACACAGGGCCCGCAGGCTCAGCATAAGCCAGATCCCAAGAAGGGCTTCGGAGACCAGATCCTACCTGAAGTTCATCTGAACTGTCTCTTTATTTACGAAGATGTTACTTCCTCAAAAACGTCCTAACATACTGACTTCCACTCATCGCTGCTCAATAAAACATAGCGCCATTGTCTGTTTCTACAGCTCTTCAGTGTCTGATTTAGTGTGGAGATCACTAACCCCTGATAAATACATGCCTATTCCAACATGAATAGAAAAACAGTCCAGAAAAGCTTGAGAAAAAGTTAAGAACCAAAACCATATCCCAACTCGCAAAAGAAAAATATAAGCACAGACTTGTACTGCAAACCATGGACACACATGTGCAGTGTACCCGTCCGTCATATATTCAGCATGCATTATTTGGAGTATACACATATGATGTTCTACAGTGAGCCTACTGGAGCAGATGGGGGTCTGGGGAGTCTAAGCAGGAAGCCTTCCCCTGTGTGAGTCCCTGCGTCTGAGGCCCAGAACTGCACAGGAGCTTCATGAATGGAAAAGTCCCATAAGTGGTGAAGCACTGTTAGGTGTTTCTCTTCTTTTCTCTGTCACTTGTCTTTTCCCTAAATGAAAAAATGAGAAAATTTGATCTGGAGTACTATACATGCACAACTCCTAAGTTCATTCCCTGGCAGCACCTTAAAAAAGTATAAACACACTCTCCCCCTCTCTGTCTTCCCCTCCTCTCTGCATTTCTCTCTGTGCTATCCAACGACAACAATAATAACAATCACAACAGCTATAAAACATCAAGGGCAACAAAAGGGAATAAATAAACAAATATTTTCTTTAATTATAAACACAGATGAAACTGAAATGAAAGCAAGAGAAATCACTGTGGTGTGACAGACGTAACTGCTGAATGCATCTATAAAGCAGTGGGTGCCACTTTAACCTACACAGCAGAGATCATAGCCGTCAAGTGTGGGAATGAGATCAGGGCATCTTATGAAATGCTTAGTATATGCTTAGCATAGTGTAAGTGCTAAGAATGTCATTATCATCATCCTCTGCATTACAAAAACAACAATCCATTTCTGCTATAAAAGATGTTTTATGCATTGGGTCTGCTGAAACTATGCAATCATACTCTGAGTTATTTCCATTTGACCATAGAGCAAAAATTAAAACATATGAAAGGGATATAAGAGATCTAGACTTATTTGTGATCTCTGATAATATCTCCAGACAAGTTGGTTGACTCTAACTTAGGAAGAACCAGATACAACAGCTAAGATGGACAAAGACAGACGTACTTAAGAGAAAAATAAGAGATCAGTATTGGACAGGATTATCTAAACTGAGCCATTGTGATCGCAAGTGCACCACGGTGTCCACATTTTTGGCAATATTCTTAGTCTTCTGAGTTAGGGACAATAAATTAGCTGGTCCACTTCTACACAGGAAAAGTGTTGATTCTACTTGACTACATTATTGTGGATAATCATGACACATGGCAACTGCAAAGTCCAAATCAGTAAAAGAAAATCTTAAAAAATACTACCATAGATGGTAACTTCATACAGAATCCACACATCTTCCTCAGTAGTTTCATTCAGCCTCTAAATAGCTTATATCTTCTCTAAAAAGCTTTATGATTTGAAAATATATAGTACTAAGCAGGACAGCTTAACCTTAATAGCTTCTGAAATAAGTAACAAGGATTTAAAACAGGAGTTAAGATTTAAATTTGAAATAATAATATGCAGCTCTCAAGAATGCTCAGTGTATAATTTAACACTTAGATCAAAACAAAGTCATCAGAAAAAAATGAATAGAAAAGAGAAAGCCCCTTTTGAACAGTAACTGGGTTTAAAGAAAATAACAAATTATACAAAAAAGACATTGAAAATAAAAGTACTGTCAAACAAAAAGCCCAAAAAACATTCAGTGATTTAGTGATGCCCGGTTCCTGCAAATCAGCTTGTGTGACTGCACAGCTGATTCCACAGGACATGAGTGTGAACAGCACAGGACATGAGTGTGAACAGCAATGCCATCACCGAGGGAAAGTGGAACCGGTAGTCTCCCACAACTTGTTTCCATTGATAAATTTTTCATCTTTTTGAAAGAAAGGATGATGTGAACTAAATCATATTGGATGTCCATTATGTACAGTCCTGGCCAAATAAGGTGAGATAGACATTTATTAATATTGAATTGAAAAAGTCTAAATATTTAAACTCTAAATACCACTAAGAAATGCCTTCTACTGAATCATCTGTTGGCTGATGACAATAGGTAAGCAGACTTCACAGCTAAAACATAAAGTTGTTTTACTGTTATATTTCCAAATGACAAGCACATTAAGTACTCTGGATCTCAGCCTTCATTGTGGCAGAAGACTTAACTCTTCAAGTTTTTCTTCACCAACCAGACTCACTGTTCTCATGAGAAGAAATGTCTAAGTTTTCAACCTAAACACAGTGGAATTGATTATACAGAAGCTGCCTGTGGAAGCAGATTGTCAAAATATATCCTAGGCTTCACTGTGCATCTCCTGCAATATTGAATACTTCCTAGTGTAGGTCTGCACTGTCAGCCACATATATGGAAATAAGAGGGGTGATCTGACTGGGGGAAAGAAAGCTCCCTAATCCTCCCTCTGACTCTACCAACAGGCTTGCGAATACCAACAAGTCACAGTGGGAACAATTTGAAAACAAAACCCACCTGGCAGACAGAACTGAGCACTCGGACTTTATCTTAGCTATTATTTTCTTGATAAAAATTTTAAAGTGTGAAAATTCATGGCAAGCTGTTGAGGGCAGAGGGGGAAAAAACAAACTATAAGTGCAAATCTATTCACTACTCATTAAAAATGAAATAACATTTTCTTTAAGTTTAGAAGGTTAATGTGCTGATTATAACAACATAAAATACCAAAAAGATAGTCAGATGAAACTAGTGCTTTAGTGAACTATACTTCTACGAAGTGACTATAATGATCCCCATAACATAATGTCCAAACTCTTAATATCAGTCTTTGAGCATGCGTGCAAAAGCACACACACACACACACACACACAAGCACACACACAAACTCACACACACACTCACACACACACTCACACACACACACAAGCACACACACACTCTCACACACACACAAGCACACACACAAGCACACACACACTCACACACACACACACACTCACACAAGCACACACACACTCACACAAACACTCACACACACTCACACACACACACAAGCACACACACACTCACACACACACTCACACACACACTCTCACACACACACACTCACACACACACACACTCACACACACACACACTCTCACACACACACACTCACACACACACACACTCACACACACACACACACACTCACACACACACACTCACACACACACTCACACACATACAAGCACACACACACACACACTCCCTAGTGATAGAGCATCTGGCCAGTAAGGGATTATCTACAGGATCAGTATGAGTGCAAACCATACAAAACATAGCAGAATAAACTTTTCGTAGCTGCAGTCCCGTCATCTGGCATACCATAGAGGCTACTCTCCACTACACCTGCAGACAAGAAGCCAGAGAGAATTCCAGGCGACTGTTTTTCCCTATTACTGAGTTCTAGGCTGTTTCTTCAGAATCTGGTTCTACATCACCAGACTAAAGGCTTGCTGAGGAGGATGAAGATGATGAGGACTCCAGCTGAGAGACCATTCACACCACTCCTAATTATAGCACAGGATCAAGGCAGCTAGAGAAAGGAGTGGGGGGGTGAGGTGGAGGGTGAGAGAGACCCACTCAGACACAAGAGCACTTCCTTGCCAAGACTGAATACTGGGTCTTACCAGAAGTTCAAGCACCTATATTTATCAATCACTCTAGGAGGAGCTGGTTTGACAACTGGTTTTATTAATTTAAATGTACGTTAAAGGAGCTGACTCCAAGTAAGTAATTATTTAACTAAGCTTTTAAAGTTAATCACTATGGTTTTCCTTAAAAGCAAACTCCTTAAAATAGTACAGCAGAAGGTTGTGCTATTAACAAAGAGCGGTTATATTTTTCTCTCCAATGAAAGGACAAGTCTAACTGGAAAACACTGTATTCTTACTGTCTCACCAAATAACAAGACATTTCTGTCCCTTCAAATAAATATTTTGAATGGAATAGAAAGTATAAATTCATCATAGTCATATTTAGGGGAATTAAAGAATATGCTTTCAAATATTCTCAAATTTTCTATGTTCACATAGAAAATTTTAAGATTTTAAAATTGCATTCTTATCTTATTCATTTTGTTTATCAAGAGTACTAAAATCAGCCTCAAATCATTCAGTGCTAGGCCAGAATTTCTAGTATAAGGTGTGCATTAACTAAGTAGAACCATTCCCTGTAAAGGAAAACGAAAACAACAAAGGTGGAGCAAATCCCCCTTCAGGCAAAGTAGTGACCGTTAACTGACTTATAATATGGTGTTCATAACGGTGCACGGCCAGTCGCATTGAAAGAGGAAAAGCTGACATCAACCGTCAGGCAATTAAAAAGGAAGAGGCACAAAGTGTCTCCACCACTTACTGTCCTATCTTCTCATTAGAAGTCACCGAAAAAGCTAGGGCTTCATTTTTGCAATATTTTGGCAAGCATAGTTGTCTCTCTCTAAATTTCATCGTAATTCAAACATTTATGTGATGGTGACGGAATGCTGATCCCAGGACAGAAAACCACCATTTCTATGCTAGTTGGTGAAATCTAGGTGAGTGGTTTTTTTTTTTTTTCTTTTTGTAATTTCTTTCACTGTCACTAATGGTCTTACGATAATAAGCATAGTATATAATCTGACACAAGTGTTCTTAGAGGAATTTCTAGCAAAGAACTGCAGCCCCGGTGGGAGGTAACTGTGTGAATTATCTTAAACCACTACCTGTCTTCAGCTACAATAGAAAAGGCCTTTAATCAAAATAATCCTCTTTCAAAAGAGCAACTTTTTTTCCCTCTGCAATTCACTCATCTTGAAAGAGCACTATAGCTTTTGCGCATAACTTAATTCATTCTTCAAGACAAGTACAAAATTTGTCACTGACATTTAGCGCCGGCCGTAGGCAATGGGTAAAATGAACTAGTTAGTTAGCAATTTAACCTGTAAAAAAAAACAAAAAAAAAAAAAAAAGAGTGAGATGAACAATTTTCAGCCATCAAAGCAAATGGCTAACATTCAGCAGGATTTTATTTTTATTTTTCAGCCCACCCTGTCTTTAAGAAGAAAGAAGTCAGGCTAACATTTTTTCAGGGTCCTAAATCTTCCTCTCAGCCGACTCCTTTAATGGCTCCAAGTAAATGACTATCCAGAGGATAATTAGGCTCTGTGCTGTCGCTTTGTGTCAGGTCACAGCTGGATTTAGTCAGCATTAACCTTTGGGGGGAATTGGAATATCAGTATCATTTAAAATTAAAGACGTGTAAGCAGGCATTTCTGGAGATGTTAGAAAAGTAATTGTCTGTAAATTGTTTGACCTTGAGATTTAATTGCATGCACAACACACATTCCAGCAAGAGCCCGGGACTGTCTTCCAGCCTGTCCACAGGGCTCACTGGGCTACCTGTGGCTTTTGCAACAAGATATTAGAGAGTTTCGCCTTCAAATTTAAAACAAAAGGTTTGAAGTGCTGATTGGCATACTTAAACTTTAAAGCTAGTTAATCAGACTACCAGTTTTCCTATACAGCTTTAAATGCATACATTGAGTTCTCCTGCTCAAAGGATACATCTGAATCTCACCCACTCCTCCTTTCCTGCTAACAAGTCTGCATATCTTGCTGTACCCCCTTTTACCCTAATGAGACAGCTTATGCTTTCAAAGTCCCTCAAGCTAGGCAAATCGCTCTCCCTCTTCCACTGTTAATAATGAAACTTCGTAATTATACAAATCCAAGGTGGCCAATCAGCTTTCCAGGCTGAGCCTTGGGGTGTCTCATAAATCATTCATGTGACACTTGGGCCTGTGAACTCACTTGCTTCTATTAGAGGCCTAATTAATATTTAATCACACGTGCAGAGAGCACATGAAACTGTACTGTCCCCGGAAGAGGGTGAATATAAACGTGTATGCTCCTCAACGTGCGTGTGTCTGGCT
The DNA here is from genome assembly GCF_950295315.1 of Erinaceus europaeus. Taxonomy (NCBI): domain Eukaryota; kingdom Metazoa; phylum Chordata; class Mammalia; order Eulipotyphla; family Erinaceidae; genus Erinaceus; species Erinaceus europaeus. The sequence continues at coordinate 152,459,775 of NC_080165.1, forward strand.
CTCCATCCAGAGGGGCGTGGAAGTGACGGAGAAGCACACTAAGTCTGCTTCACTTGTGAGGCTCACCTCCATCCGGCCGCCACACGCCAGGCACTGTTCAAAATGCGGGGAGAAACAGCTGAAATCTCTATCCCCTTGGGCACGTTTGAATACTCCCTGGGTTGAAAAAGGAAGAGTTCAAAGCCGCTGACAGGTAAATATTGCCTTTTCAACTTCCAAACAGAAAAAAATTAAAATGACATAGTTACCCAGGTATCCTAAAACAAATAACGACCCACAGTGTCTAATGGCACTTGGCCTTGGATAGTGTGGGTTTTACTTCTTACGGAGCGCAAGATGCTTAAGCAATACGCAGCCCACCTAAGTGAACTTTTTCTTGAGATCACTATTATTTTTCTCTGGGAAAAGAGCTAGAAAGGTCTAAACAGACTAAAAGACAACAACAATTTAATGGAGTTATCCTACAATAAACTAAGAAAAAAAAGTATGTACTTCCAGAAGGCAAAAGACAGACACGCCGGCAGCTAGTGGAGATGCCGAGAACAGGAGGGACACAAGAGAAACTCAGGAGGCGGCGACATGGCGGGGCCACTGCAGATCACCTGGAGGGACGGGAGTGCACGCTGGGGACGGTCCAGCTTGCCGAGCTGTGAAGGTACAGCCAGTGGCATCGCTTCTAGAGATTGTTCTCTGTCGGGCGTCCACTGGAAGCTTCCCTGTTCTTTATCCCTCTGGGAGTCTGGACCCAAATTCTTTATGGGGAGCAGAAGGTGGGAGTTATGGCTTCTGTCATTGCTTCTCCACTGGTCATGGGTGTTGGCAGGTGGACCCACACCCCCAGCCTGTGTCTGTCTGTCCCTAGTGGGGCAGGGCTCTGGGGAGGGGAGACTTTGGGACACTTCGGTGGAGTCATTGGCCCAGAAATGACTATTTTTCCCCCCAGGACACTCGTGCCACGGTTAGCACCGTCAGCAACTACATATGAGGAATCTAGATGAGGGGGCTGGGGAGGTGAAGTGGGTGCAGTGCTCACCTCACACCTGCGGGACACTGGGGCCCGGCCCAGCACAAGGGAGCACTAGGGCACAGAAGGAACTCCCTGCAGTCCCTGCTGTTCCGCCTACTCCTCTCTCTCAATCTCTCTCTCTCTCTCCTCTCTGTCTCCTCTCTCTCCCCTCTCTCTTTCCTCTCTCTTCTCTCTCTCTCTCCTCTCTCTCCTCTCTCTCTTTCTCCTCTCTCTCGCTCAAAAAAAAAAAAAAAAAAAAACAACGTAGAATACAACTTGGTCCAGAGAGGCAATTCAGGCAGACAATCACAAAGTGCTGGTTTGAATTCCCTGCACTGCATTTCACAAAAGAAGGACCAATGATGGACACAATTACAGTTCTCTGGGAAATTACAGTGTTGGCCCCAATATCAAGAGCTGATTATGAAGAGATATTCTAGCAAATAAGCCAAATGATGTGACCAGACGCAGACATGACAGGATAAGGCTTTGTGTTCACTTTAGGGGAAAGTGGCACTGCTGTCTTCCTCTAAACATAAACGGGGCGTCGCCGGTCCATCCTTCTTAGCTCAGTGGGGACACTGCAGACAGGCCCCGTTTGATAACAGACATTCAACTCGGCTCTTCAGTGAGGAGGAAAGACGTGAAGCGAGGAGCCCCTGGGACAAAGTCCTGTTTTCAACCTGGGTTTTCTCAAATGTCCCAGCTCAGTGTCTGAGCTCCTAAGAGGGACTCACTGTCCAGGAGCCTTTTCACTGTGGCAGATTCTGCCTGATTCCAGCTGCCAGGCAGTGCCGTCCCGGGAAGTACTGGAGCTTGTACAGAGGCAAAACCACTCACACAGAAGCCAAGTTCCCCTTCAGTGTGATTTTAAAGCATTTATAAAGGGTAATGGAGGGGTGTCTAGCTTTCTCTCCCCCTCTGTCTTCCCCTCCTCTTAATTTTTCTCTGTCCTATCCAACAAAAGCGATACCATCAACGGCAACAACAAGATTTAAAAAATGAGGAAAATGGCCTCCAAGAGCAGTGGATTTGTAGTGCAGGCACTGAGCCCCAGCAATAATCCTGGAGGCAGAAACAATAAAAGATGATGAGGCTCTGGGGCCAGCTGGTGCGCCTAGTTAAGCACACAAACCACAGGAAGGTTGACGCCCCTGTTCCCACCTGCAGGGGAGACTCACCTGGGTGAAGCCAGGGCTGCAGGCCTGGTGTCTCTCTGACTCCCTCCCCTACTGCCTCTCCCTTTCAATTTCTCTCCGTCTCCATCCAGTAGTATCTATGAAACTATGCTCCTGGTGGTGGCGCACCCAGCCTACTTGCACTGCCATACAAGTCCCCACGGGAGAGGATCTGAGCTCAAGCCACCATTCCTAACTGCAGGGGGAGCTTCACGACCAGTGGAGCTGTTACCTGCACACACACACACACACACATATATATATATATATCAGTGACATACATGTATGGTGTTTCTCTCACTCTCTTCCTGTCTCTCAGGTCCCATAAAAAATAAAGATAGAGGGAGTCGGCCGGTAGCTCAGTGGGTTAAGCGCACGTGGCGCAAAATGCAAGGACTGGCGTAAGGATCCCGGTTCGAGCCCCTGGCTCCCCACCTGCAGGGGAGTCGCTTCCCAGGTGGTGAAGCAGGTCTGCAGGTGTCTGTCTTTCTCTCCCCCTCTCTGTCTTCCCCTCCTCTCTCCATTTTTCTCTGTCCTATCCAACAATGAGGACATTAATAACAACAACAATAATAACTACAACAACAATGAAAACAAGTAAAACAAAAAGGAAATAAATAAATTTTTAAAAATCTAAAAAAAAAAACCACTAGCAGCACCTCCTGGCCGCTGGTTCACTGCCAGCAGAAGTTTGAGAAATGGGATAGATGGAGAGCTGAAGGATCCTCGGTTCGTCATACACTACAACTGGCAGCTCAGGCTGCTCAAGTACTTCTGGTCTGTCAGGGCTGCCTCTGTGGGCTGAGCACATCAGCTCAGGTGGCGGCAATGTGGGAAAGAGATTCAACTTGGGAGCTACAGATGGAAGGAAGAGCAGAGGCGGAGGAACTGTGGGGGTCAGGATAAAGGAACACTCTTTTCAATTTAGCAATATTCAAATATTTCTTTAAAAAAATCAGATCCCCACAATCACTCTCTAGCATATTCTTTTGAGGGTACAATATCTAACAAATGAGTGAACTGATCCAAACTTTCCCATTATGGCAGCTTTGGCATAAGGACAGAATTTCCTGTCAAAATCAGCTACTTCTGTTTCACCTCTAGTAGTATCTCTCATTTAATAATGAGGATTTCTTTCTCCCTTCCTTTCTTTCTTTTCTTTTTTTCATCCTTCCTTCCTTCCTTCTTCCTTCCTTCCTTCCTTCCTTCCTTCCTTCCTTCCTTCCTTCCTTCCTTCCTTCCTTCCTTTTTTCCCAGAGCACTGCTCAGCACTGGCTTACGGTGGTGCTGAGGATTAAACTGGGACCTTGGAGCCTCAGGCAGGAGCCTCTCTGCATAACCACTATACTCTCTCCCTGCGCGTGCTCTGGGGGTGGTGTTCTTGCCTCTCTCTGTCTTTCTGAACCGTCTTCACAGAACATTCACCTTCGTCCTAGGCTACGAGGAATAGCAGTCTACAGAGACTTAGCGGTAGAAGTCTAAAAGATGCCCCATTAAAATGCTCAGAAAGCTGAGCTAACTTGCCCAGGCTCTCTTCTAGCCAAACTCCTTATTTGGGTTCTTAGCAAATGGGTCACTAAGTTGAATTTGCCCTCAAGGAAAATGAATATTTGTGGGAAAGGTAGGCAAAACTAAACTCTCAACTCCTCTACAGGGTAGTAGATACAAGTAGGCGAGATTGTTTGAGTAACCAGTCCTCCGGGACTAATTCTGCATGTCACCTACATACAAATTATATATCAGTATGTTGATGAGACAATGGAGAGAAAAGAAATCAACATTTAATAATTGCTTTACTTGTCATGATTTAAAAAAAAAAAAACAGTATGGAACATGGAGTCACTATTGACTACTGCTCCCAAGAAGAATTAAAATAAAAAATAAAATAAAACAAACATTACAATATGAGTAGAACTTGGCATTGACTGGGGAAACCTACATAGCACTGCCTCAGCCAGTGCCCAAGGTTAATACTAGCCATGAAAAGTCATATTGATAGCGTATACCCTTAACACTGTGACACCACTGATCTCTCTGCTTACTTTTATGGTTATTCTCAAAATCCACAAACTCAAATTAATCATGAGAAAAATATCAGAGAAACTTCTATGGAAGAACATTTCATAAAATGCCCAACCAGTATGACTCAAAATTGTTATGGTCAACAAAAACAGAAGTCTGAGGAACTGTTACAACTTAGAGGGACCTAAGGAAACTTGAAAAACTAAATGCTATCTCCCCAGCCCATCCATTAATTCTTTCAAGTTCTCTTACTTTTTTAAAAGTAGTGATAATATTTTTTAAATAGATTCTGCTTCATCAAATTGTTGGAATATTACCCAAGTCTATGTAAGAGTGACCAGCCTTGTGTCTGGGACGTGGCATGTGCTCATGACAGCTAAATACAGAAAGTTATATTAGCATCATGGATGGATAAAACACCTCTGGGTTACTTTTCTCAGCTTACAGCAACAGCAGTTTAGCACCCATCCATGGGAATGAATGTCTTTATAGAATCTGGAGACTCTAGGACCTCTAGGAGGCTCAAATGACCCGGAAGGATTTTTTATGTAGAGAATTTTTTTTTTCTTTATTGGGGGGAGTAATGTTTTACAGTCAGCAGGCAAATACAGTAGTTGGTACATGTGTAACATTTCTCAGTTTCCCACATAACACTACAATACCCTCTAGGTCCTCCTCTGCCATCATGTTCCAGGACCTGAACCCTCTCCGCAACCCAAAAACATTCTGAGTTCATAGTTTTCTGATAATACTGAGTTAATGAATTAAACTGGAATTTGTTAACTTGAATTAACGTTATATGAATGAAAGCTCAGTAGACCTCAGAAATCTAGTGGAGGGATCTATATAATTTTCTGAATTGTCTGTTAAACATGCATAGTATGTGAGATCTGAATGTTTCCAGGAGTTCACAATACATCTAAAGTGAAAATACAATGAAGGTAATACCTATCTTTAACTGGTTGATATAGTAACTTTTCTGTATCCATATTACAAATTTGTGAAATAAGTATATATGGATTCTACTCTGCACACACAGATGAAGCTAAGAATAAAGGAAGTTCAGGAAACACTTCATTAAACATTACTCTCTGTATATAAAAAATAAACTAAATAAAAGAGATATTAGCTTATTTCTCATGAGCACAATGGAAAAAGAAGATAGCAGACAATATTTTCAAAGTGCTCAGAGAATGATTCAAACTAAAACTGTATTGTGAGAAAACTCTTCTTTTCAAATAAAAAGAGTAAAGTAAAATAAAAATATTTTAGAGAATCTAATAGTTTACCATCTGCAAATCTATAATAAGGAAAATTATAAAGAAAATTCATGTAATAGAAGAAAAATTAATGGATTTAGAAAAATACAAGAATGACAAAGAAAATTTGAATACAGACAAATAGAAAATTAACGGCAACCAAAAAGGACCAAAAAGAAATGTGTCTAGTTTCCAGAACAGCTCACCTGAAGCGTTCCTGCTTTCTCATGCACAAAACGCAGATTCAAGCCCAGCCCCAAGTAAACTGGGAGAGGCTTCCTTAAATCTTTTATCTCTCTCCCACTGTCTCTCTGTCCGTCTCTGGTGACGAGAGGAAAAAAATCAGCCTAGAATAGTGAAGCCTCACAAATAACCAAAAAGGCAAGGAATTGTTTAAATTGTGGCTTAAATTAGGTGCCCATGTCCACATTACTGAGGCACTCATTAACACAGAGATATAGAATTTGGGGATCGGGCTATACTGCAGCAGATTAAGCACAGGTGGCACAAAGCACGGATCCCGGTTCGAGCCCCCGGCTCCCCACCTGCAGAGGAGCCGCTTCACAGGTGGAGAAGCAGGTCTGCAGGTGTCTGTCTTTCTCTCCCCCTTTGTCTTCCCCTCCTCTCTCCATTTCGCTCAGTCCTCTCCAACAACAACGACATCAATAACAACAACAATAATGATGACAACAACAATGAAAAAGAACAAGGGCAACGAAAAAAAAAGAAATAGAATTCATCCCTTCTAAAGTCCTCAATGGGAGGAGTGCACAAGAAAACAAAACGGAACATGAGAATGTAATTGACAACAAAAAAAAAGGAAAAATCAGCAAGGCAGAAAATAGGTTCCCAGAAAAGCCACAGACAGATCAACAGGAAAGCGCAAAAGCTGTACCGTAGGAATATGAAAGGCCGGCGCTCGAGGCCAGCTACCGCATGGGCCACAGCGCAATGCAAGCCGAGACACCACAGCACAGCCTGATACCACATGGGACACAGCGCCATACAAGCCGAGACACCACAGCACAGCCCTGCTACCACATGGGACACAGCGCCATACAAGCTGAGACACCACAGCACAGCCCTGCTACCGCATGGGACACAGCGCCATACAAGCCGAGACACCACAGCACAGCCCTGCTACCGCATGGGGACACAGTGCCATACAAGCCGAGACACCACAGCACAGCCCTGCTACTGCATGGGACACAGCACCATGCAAGCCGAGACACCACAGCACAGCCTGATACCACATGGGACACAGCGCCATACAAGCCGAGACACCACAGCACAGCCCTGCTACCACATGGGACACAGCGCCATACAAGCCGAGACACCACAGCACAGCCCTGCTACCGCATGGGACACAGCGCCATACAAGCCGAGACACCACAGCACAGCCCTGCTACCGCATGGGGACACAGTGCCATACAAGCCGAGACACCACAGCACAGCCCTGCTACTGCATGGGACACAGCACCATGCAAGCCGAGACACCACAGCACAGCCCTGCTGCCACATGGGACACAGCACCATACAAGCCGAGACACCACAGCACAGCCCTGCTACCGCATGGGACACAGCGCCATACAAGCCGAGACACCACAGCACAGCCCTGCTACCACATGGGACACAGTGCCATACAAGCTGAGACACCACAGCACAGCCCTGCTACAGCATGGGGACACAGCGCCATACAAGCCGAGACACCACAGCGCAGCCCTGCTACCGCATGGGACACAGCGCCATACAAGCCGAGACACCGCAGCACAGCCCTGCTACCACATGGGAAACAGCGCCATACAAGCCGAGACACCACGGCACAGCCCTGCTACCGCATGGGACACAGCGCCATACAAGCCGAGACACCACAGCACAGCCCTGCTACCACATGGGAGCCCAGCACCATGCAAGGAGGAGACACCACAGCATAGCCCTACTACCACATGGGAGAGCAGCACCATGCAAGGAGGAGACACCACAGCATAGTCCTGCTACCACATGGGAGCCCAGCACCATGCAAGGAGGAGACACCACAGCATAGTCCTGCTACCACATGGGAGAGCAACACCATGCAAGGAGGAGACACCACAGCATAGCCCTGCTACCACATGGGACCTCAGCACCACACAAGGAGGAGACACCACAGCATAGTCTTGCTACCACATGGGAGCCCAGCACCATGCAAGGAGGAGACACCACAGCATAGTCCTGCTACCACATGGGAGCCGAGCACCATGCAAGGAGGAGACACCACAGCATAGTCCTGCTACCACATGGGAGCCCAGTACCATGCAAGGAGGAGACACCACAGCATAGTCCTGCTACCACATGGGAGCCCAGCACCATGCAAGGAGGAGACACCACAGCATAGTGCTGCTACCACATGGGAGCCCAGCACCATGCAAGGAGGAGACACCACAGCATAGCCCTGCTACCACATGGGAGCCCAGCACCATGCAAGGAGGAGACACCACAGCATAGTCCTGCTACCACAAGGGAGAGCAGCACCATGCAAGGAGGAGACACGACAGCATAATCCTGCTACCACATGGGAGCCCAGCACCATGCAAGGAGGAGACACCACAGCATAGCCCTGCTACCACATGGGAGCCCAGCACCATGCAAGGAGGAGACACCACAGCATAGCCCTGCTACCACATGGGAGCCCAGCACCATGCAAGGAGGAGACACCACAGCATAGCCCTGCTACCACATGCTGACACCACAGCATCAGAGCACAATTACCATCTTTCTCCTTCTCTCACTCTTTGTGTCTCTCACCTGCTCTCTGGGAAAAAATGGTCCACCAAGAGTAGGGGGTGTATGCAGGTATGAATCCCCAGTTAAAACTCTGCCCAGAAAAAATAAAAGTGAAAAAAACAGAATGATTAGACAACATAAAATGGAATGGTACTTGTAATTTATAATCATTATGAACAGTTACTGGTAAACTCTGACTACAAAATAATAATAATGTTCAGATAGGATCCAATTCAAAAATTAGGTCTAGCACACTGACTTTTCAATGGACAAACTGCGCCTTAAGTCATGAAATGCTGCACAGTGAAATGGAAGGTTTCCGGAGACAGCTTCGCAAGTGAGCTGCATGCGTTCTTCTCATCTCCAGCACCATGTGGAAACTCCGGGCGCAGTCCTAATGGATTCTGGATGACAGAGCAGCGTTTTGCTGTTGCTATCTCCCTCTCCTTCAAAACAAAGAATCAAAATTGGACCGGACTGCTCCTCTCCTGTGATAACCACCAGAGTTCTCACACTGTAGAGCCAATGCAGTTGCTTTTCTTTTTTGCAAGTTCATGGGTTTGATCTTCCACATAAAAGCAGCACCTCTGGGACATGGACAATTAACTTTTAATAAGGGGGCTCAGGCATTAAGTGGAGAAAGAAGAGCTGTTTCTTAAAATGTTTCTGGAAAGATCGCATGAAATGGTGAAAGAGTAGAACTAAACCATCACATATCACCTTACATAAATTTGACCCCAGATAGAGCAGATGTGAGCACTAGACCAGAAATCTTCAAAATACCTGGAAGAAAACATGGACAAATCACTCCATATATTTTCCATGGACACATCTGCGAAGACTTGAGCCCAACAGGAGGGAAAACAACTGTGGGGAAGAAATAATGGGAATGCACCAAACTGAAAACTTCTGCACTGCCAAAGGAATCATCATCAAAACAGAAAACACCCCACAGTATAGGAAACCTGGATAGACTTTAAATCTAACAAAGTAGTAACAGTCAACATTTATAAATAATCATAAAATTCAACAACAAAACACGTCATTAAAAATAAATGGGCAAAGGATGAGTAGAATCTTCACCAGAGAAGACATCCCAGAAAAATAAATAATAGACGTCCAGATAACCAATGGACATAAGAAAAACGTTCAAAGCCATTGATTATTAGAGAAATACAAATAAAGACAACAGTGAGATACCACTTCAAAAAAAAATCGGGCCAGGGACACAGCCCAGAGCATGGCACATGTATGAGACACTGGATTCATTCCCCAACTCTGTATTAAAAATAAATGTAAGAAAGTTGTGGTATCTATATACACAATGGAATAACATTTGATTGTTAAACAACCCAGATATCCAACATCAGCTGTTAAAAATGATGGGGCTGTCTCCTTTGTATCCTCTTGGATGAAACTCGAGGACATCATGTTGGGTGAGATAAGCCAAAGAGAGAAGGAGGAATACCAAATGTTCTCATTTATTAGCAGGACTTAATAAAGTAAGGACAGGGAGGGAGAGCACAGAGTGAAACATGGACTGGATGTGGCGTATTGTACCAAAGCAAAGGACTCTGGGGAGGGAGAGGAAGGAGAAGGAGGACAGGAAGAAAACTCTGGGGAAGTCTTCCACAATGAAATGATATATAGCAATGACTGCACTGCAAAGCATTAACCCCCACAATAATTTTTTTAAATGATAGAATCATTTTCTTTGCCCTATCTTGGGTGGAAATTGAAGGAATCATAGTGTGTGAAATAATAATTTAAAAAGGAAGGACAAATGTCAGATGATCTCTCTTTCCACCTTTAAAGGTGGAACTTAAGAAACAAGGTCAGGTGAAACTTGGACTGGGTGTGGTGTATTGTTCCAAAGAAAAGACTCTGGGGGTGGAGGGGAAAAAGCGGGGCAGAGAGGGTAATGAGGTCCTGGTGAATGATGGAAACATCCTTAGTTGAAGGTGCGTGTTTTGTGGACACTGATCACAGGGAGATGAGGATTTGTACTCAGGTGTCAATTACTATACTGTAAACATTAATTTCAGTAAAAGGGAAAAGTATGCTTGGACTTGCCCAAATAGGTTTGAAACACTCACAGAACTTAAAATAGTCACACCTGTGGTCAAGCTTTATTACACTGAAATGATACTGAGCAAAATCAACTGAGGGCAGCCTGGAAAAAACGAGGCATGCGACCATTAGAGTCCTCTCCTAGTAGACTCACCCGGGGTATGACCTATTCCCAAAGTGAGCAGCTGTGACAGAAGCTGTGTCTGCTGGGGAAGCTTACTAAAGATTCAGTTCTCAGTGATTCACATGGGGGCTGGGCACAGTCCAAATTCTCCAGACTGATCCCAGATTAAATAAAGTTCCAATCAAAACCTGTATAGATATTTTTAATTTTAAGTTCAACAATCTGATAAAATACAAAAGGACAAATAATAACCTAATCGTTTTTGGAAAAGAACAAAGTACAAAGGCTATTGAACCAGTTGTGCAGAATCACCTATAAAATATAGCAATTAAAGAAAGTGCGGTATTCACACAGAAATAGACAAAATAACCAGAGAGAGTCCAGAATCAGTCTCAATATATAAATTATATTACATTAAATTATAGGTTCCAGGAAGCGTGGTCATGGAGTAAGGGTGGACAGTCTGCACTCTCCCAGAAAACAACAAATATTTACAATTATTTATCTTAACAAATTCTGCCAACTACAGTTGAGACATACACAGAAGCACTGCAGTCTCAGCCACCAAAATGCAGATGCCACTATGACACCATCCTGACCTCCCTGGGCAGACGCCCTCACCCATGTGTCCCGGAAACCCCCCTCCCCAGAGCCCTGCCCCACTAGGGACAGACAGACACAGGCTGGGGGTGTGGATCCACCTGCCAACACCCATGTCCAGCAGAGAAGCAATGACAGAAGCCAGACCTTCCACCTTCTGCTCCCCATAAAGATCTTTGGTCCATACTCCCAGAGGCATAAAGAATAGGGACACTTCCAATGGAGGGGATGGGATATGGAACTCTGGTGGTGGGAAATGTATGGAATTATATGCCTATTATAATTATATAATTATAATATTGCACATCAATATTAAATCACTAAAAAATTAAAAATTATTTTTAAAAAGGAATTACAATTGGGATAGACCTGACTTCACAGGAGGATCACTTTATAAATGGTGCTGGAATTGTTGCTTTTGTATATGAAATGAAAAAAAATGAAATTTAATTACCCTGTGCTAAACACACACACACACACACACACACACACACACACACACACACCTGGTTGTATTCAGTACTTAAATGTAGATGATAAAACTTTATAACAGGAGGAAATAAATGAGAATATCTATGGATTCTCAGAGTAGAGAAAAGCCCTCTTAAGCAACATACAAAAAATACAATGAAAGAAAAATGAGAATCAGGGAGGTAGGCCAGTGATAGCAAACGTGCCTTGGTGATGCATGAAATGGAAAATTCATACTTTCTCCACTTCAATGCAAAGAAGTTGATCCTACTACTCACCAAAAATACTCTAAAGAGAGTAAAATGCTTCATAGCATGAAGTGAAAAAAACTTATGAAATACTTATACAATAAAATACTAGCATCTATGGAGAAAAGTCTCCTTTAAATAAACTTAAGAACTTTTAAAAACACTATAGAAAAACCATCTATGACAAAATTGAGAAGGAACAGAAAACACCATCCTAATCCCATATGAAAACTACCTTGTAGGACACTGTGAGAGCTTGGTAGAGCATACGGGAACTCCAATCCTAAAGATGGAGGTCTGAAAAAACATGCCACCTGTCAGCCTCTCCCTTTTTCAGGGATGGAGCTTGGAGGGAAAACCTTGCCTGACTCAGTTTCCTCTTGTCCGTCTCTCAGGCTTCACAAAGGCCTGCACCCTCTCACACTTAACTCATTTCCTTGTTACAAATCAAATGGTTGCCTGCTTAAAAGTTCACTTAAGGGAGTCGGGCTGTAGCGCGGCAGGTTAAGCGCAGGTGGCGCAAAGCACAAGGACCGGCGTGAGGATCCTGGTTGGAGCCCCCAGCTCCCCACCTACAGGGGAGTCGCTTCACAGGCGGTGAAGCAGGTCTGCAGGTGTCTGTCTTTCTCTTCCCATCCTCTCTCTATTTCTCTCTGTCCTATCCAAGAATGCCTACATCAATAATAACAATAATAACTACAACAATAAAACCAGGGCAACAAAAGGAAATTAATTAATTAATTTAAAATTTCACTTAAATTTCACTGTAAGTTCACCATCTTTGATCACATACAAACTATACTGCCTCTGACCCTGCCTTGTCAGAAACATAATAGTAAGGCCCACACTCTATTTCCTCATTCTTTGATCACTATTCCTTGTATCAGTATTCTGCCTTTCTCTGATCACCTCACCCTGCTGGTATAATTACAGTGTTCTTCTAAATACCTTTAGTTAATTAACACTCTTGCCCCATAGTAACTAATCATGCTGAACTCTCCTCTACCCTTATCAATTCTCGTCATTCCTTAGATCCTCCACCATGAGGGTACTGACCTGTGGAAACCCATCATTATTGACATATGTGAAAAATGTTCTTTGTTCCATTCTGCTATACAAGCCCTGCTTCCTGTACATTAAAACGGATTTTTCATAGCTGAATTTTCCCCTGGTGCTCCTTCTGTTTGTGTAGTCACTCATGCTAGCACGGGAAACCAGTTGGCTTCCTCTGTTGCGAGGCCACCCACATGAGTGCCAGCACTACCTGGTAATTGAGCCTGTTTTAAAATACTAATATGCCCCAGAGCATTTCTAGAGAAAGGCACAGTCATGTGAATGAGGTTCACGCAGAGCAACAAAACGCCACCTCTCCAGGACTGTGCAGCTGCTTTGCCATGGACCTGGCTCAGGTGTGGGCTTCGTCTCCATGGCATGGAGGACGCCCTAGTGCCATGCTGTATCTTCCTCTTCTTCTGTATCCGGCTCTTTTGGAAAGACAGTCAGCTTGGAGTGGTGAAACCAAAGAGACAACAAACAGAGAAAGAGAAAAAGGAAGCATGCTATGGAGCAGCAGAGAAAATTAACAAACACGGCTGTCTGTACACATCGAGACGAGAGCACATCAAGTCATGACGTTAAACGGGGAGACGCCACGTAACTTCACATACAGTCCAATGCCATTGTGAAGAGCAAAACTGGGCCTGCATGGTGGCGCAGCTGGTTGAGCGCACATGTCACCGTGCATGAGGACTCAGGCTCACGCCCTCAGGCCCCACCTGCAGGGGGAAGCTTTTCAAGTGGTGAAGCAGGGCTGCAGGTGTCTGTTTCTCTCCCTCTCTATCTCCCCTTCCCTCTCAATTTCTGGCTGCCTCTGTCTAATACATAAATAAAGATAATTAAATAAAATTTAAAAGAGCAAAAGTAAAAATACATATACTTTAGAAATGTGTATGTATGCTTAGAAATACGTATTATGTATTATGCATCCATGCTAAAACCAAAAACAAAAGTAGGAAATCGCTGGTTACCTTTTGGGAGAAAGGAGGTAGATGTATCTTGGAGACATACTGCAAGGCTTCAAACCATGCAGTGTTCTGATATTCGGGGGGCTGGGGTCAAGTAGATTAATGCCTAGAGAAACAGCCAGCTCTGCCTGGCTGGAATAGTCTGAGCACAGCAGGACCACAGGACTGCTATCAGACAGGTAGTCTGGGGGGTGGCCAGGGCAGGGCCCTGGAGGCAGAGGGGACGGCTGAAACATGAGACTATTCTGAATGGAAAGAGGAGCTTCTGCATGAAGACAAAATGGGAACTGATGTGACTTGACACTGGATTTTAAACACTGTCACAGGACCGTAGGTGAAATATAACACAGATGCAGGAATGCACTCTCGAACCCAAATGTAAAGCTATCCAGACATACAGGTAGAAGATTGTGAACCACACTGGAAGTGAAGGTAGAGAAAAATTACCAAATGTGTGGATTTACCTGTAGAGTTTCACGGATCAGGAATTCATATGAATGTTGAAAACTAAAATTCAAAAATTATCTTTGGAGTTTTGGGCAGAGCATCTGGAAGAAAGTGAGTACCACTTATTCATATGGAGAAGGGCAAGTTTGGGAGTGGGTAGAATTCAAGATTTCAGTCTTAAAAATGCTCATTTAGATATCTGTCAGACAGTCCAGGGCAGTGCACAGACTGTATGTGAGTCTTGCTCACAAAGGGAAGGCCAGGCTATGTGCCACTTTTCTGCTGGAGAATGCCCAGGGCAGATATCTCAGCAGACCATGCTTGTATTTTCCAGGCTGTGTTCTGCCCTGGGCTCATGCAGACCATGGCCGACTATTCTGCATAGCCAGCAGACATACCTAACTTCTCAAACAAGGGCAGGTGCCAGCGGAGGCCATAACTCCAGGCCGCACCCAGTCTGATCACTGATGTCAATGAGGAGGTACTTGGCCTGCTGACACTGAGGCCAGAAAGCTGCTGAGCATCCCTCAGGGATGTTAGTTAAGAGATAACTTGCAACAAAAGATTGTTAGGGGAGTCGGGCTGTAGCGCAGCGGGTTAAGCGCAGGTGGCGCAAAGCACAAGGACCGGCCTAAGGATCCCGGTTCGAACCCCGGCTCCCCAACTGCAGGGGAGTCGCTTCACAGGCGGTGAAGCAGGTCTGCAGGTGTCTGTCTTTCTCTCCTCCTCTCTGTCTTCCCCTCCTCTCTCCATTTCTCTCTGTCCTATCCAACAACGACAACAATAATAACTACAACAATAAAAATAAAAACAAAAAGATTATTAGTCAGAAGAGACTTAATGGCTCTGTTTTATGCAGATTTTTCTATTCTATGTGTTCACCTTAAATACCATTTGTTCTCTTAAACAAACCATTGTGGGGGCTGAGTGGTGGCATGCCTGGTTGAGGGCAAATATGTTACAATGTGCAAGGACCCAGGTTCAAGTCCCCAGTCCCCACCTGCAGGGGGAAAGCTTCACAAGTGGTGAAGCAGGGCTGCAGGAGTCTCTCTATCTCTCCCCTTCTCTATCACCCCCTTCTCTTTCAATTTCTGGCTGTCTGTATTGAATAAGTAAAAATAATTCAAAATATTAAAAATAAAACTAACCATTGTACTTTTTGCTCATTTAAGCTATTTTAGAATTCCCTTTGTATCTTGTAACTAACTAAAATAAACAAGAGGAACCAGTGCTGCCCCATTTGCTATCTTCCTACACAACAAGTGTGTACGTCATACCAAGGCCCCTCAGAGTTCCAGAATTTGGGTAGCTAGTTATTTGTGTAAATCCTACCTGCAAGTCTACAAGTTCTGGCAGAAACCACACATTCAATTGTCTTTCTGCCACATCTTTTCATACGTTAATATCTTTGAATCAGGTGTCTCACAAAAAGTGCTGTCTCGTGATGAGATTGGCAACTTTTTCTTTTATGATTATGAAACTTACAACCAATATGATGGCATATTGTCTGAACTATAGAATGTTTGGGAGACATCAAAGTAGAGAGCACTAATTAGGCCAAGTGATGGCCCACCTAGTCGAGCCCACACACCACCATGCAGAAGGACCCAAGCTGGAGCCTCCACTTGGCACTTGCAAGGGAGACGCTTCACAGTCAGTGAAACAGGTCTTCGGGTATCTATCTTTTTCTTTCCCTCTCTACCTTCCCCCTTACCTCTCATTCCTATCTGCCCTATCAAATAAAAAAAAGATGGGAGAAGTGTCTACCAGGAGTGGGTTTGTAGTGTTGGCAACGAGCCCCCAACGATAACCCTGATGTCAATAAAAAGTAAGAGTAATGATGCCAAACTACCGTGAAACACGTCAGGAAATACATACGGGTCGACAGACAGGAGGGAAAGGGTGAGGATGGGTCCTGAAGACGAGAAGAAAAAGTGACAGCAAGCAAGCTCCTGGCAAGTCAGAGAAGTGGAGGAGTGGCAGTCAACAGAAGATGGTGCACCTGGTAGAGCACATAGGTGTCTATCCATGAGGACACGGGTTCAAGCTCCAGCTCCCCATCAGCAGGAGGGAAACCCCACAAGTGATGAAACAGGGATTCAGAGATCTCACTTTCTCTCTCCCTATCTTCCCCTTCCTTCCCTCTCAATTCATGTCTGTCTCTACTGGCAAGAAGAGAAGAAGTGGGGGGCAGGTAGTAGCACAGCTGGTTAAGCAAACACACTGCAGAGCACAGGGACTCGGTTCCAGCCCCTGGTCTCCACCTGCAGGTGGTGAAGCAGGGCTGCATGTGTCTCTCTGTCTCTCTCCCTCTCTACCTCCTCCTCTCCCCTCAATTTCTGTCTATCCAATAAATAAATATACAAATAAATAAATGAATTTTTAAAAGGCAAAAAGGTCACCAGGAGCAGTGTATTTCTTGTGTAAGGAATGAGCCCCAGCAATAACCATAGTGGCAATAGGAAAAAATGTAAGGACATAATTCCTTAATGCAGGAGATTATTCAAAAAGGAGAGAGGGGAAGGCCCTATGCCTACCAGCTATCTACAGAACAGAGACCCTCCAATTCTTCATCTGCACTACTACAGCCTTTAAGTTCATGTTTAGTCAACAACTTGTTTAGCTTTGTATGTTAACTCTCTTTTCAGTCACCAAGTTCCATGATGCCGACCAGACTTCCCTGGACAGACAACCCCATCAGTGTGTCCTGGAGCTCCGCTTCCCCAGAGCCCTGCCCCACTAGGGAAAGACAGAGGCAGGCTGGGAGTATGGATCCACCTGTCAACACCCATGTTCAGCGGGGAAGCAAACACAGAAGCCAGACCTTCCACCTTCTACTCCCCATAAAGATCTTTGGTCCATACTCCCAGAGGGATAAAGAATAGGAAAGCTGGGGGTCAGGCAGTAATGCGGCGGGTTGAGTGCACATGGTGCAAAGCGCAGGGACCAGTGTAAGGATCCCGGTTTGAGCCCCCAGCTCCCCACCTGCAGGGGGATCGCTTCACAGGCGGTGAAGCAGGTCTGCAGGTGTCTGTCTTTCTCTCCCCCTCTCTTTCTTCCCCTCCTCTCTCCATTTCTCTCTGTCCTATCCAACAATGATGACATCGATAACAACAACAATGATAACAACCACAACAATGATAAAACAATCAGGGCAACAAAAAGGAAGAAATGGCCTCCAGGAGAAGTGGATTCATGATGCGGGCACTGAGCCCAGCAATAACCCTGGAGAAAAAAAAACAGTGTTGGTCTGCTTCTAAGACCCCTTCTGTTGCATTGCTTAATTCTGTGGTCTATTTACATAATCATTGTTTTCATTGGTTTAATCCCCACTGGTTAGCGCTTTTTCCTTCTCCCCACCCCCTACCCTACGTGCATCCTCTTCTGACCTGACACTTCCGCCTCAGGAGATATATAGGACAGGATTGTGATTAGAGATAGCTAGCTTGCACTGCATTCTTCATCAATAAAGATTGAACTGCGTCCCAGCTCAGCCATGAGTTCCTTATCATCTCTGTCTCGCAAAGCTAGACTGGCATATGGCGCCCTGAACAGGGACAACAACGTGGGACATGAACCTCAGCTCTACACACAAGCAGCAGACCTAAGAAGACCAGATAAGTAAAGCCGCTAGGCTACCCATCCGTCTTGGCCTGCCTTTCTACTTATGAAGAGGTTTCCCAAAGCCTCTACTCTTTCTTCATGAGACAGTTTCTCTGTCTCTGGAACATTTTGCTCTGGGCCACACTTTGGTTCCCTGACCGGGAACTTCGGTTCCTTATGACCATGATCATAGAACTTGGGAGATGTGCGGAGATTTCCCCTGGGACTTTCTGGACTTCCTCTCACATGTTTCCCATGGAGAAGGACTACTCTAACTGAAGAGCATTCTCCAGTACTCTGGCAGTCTCCAAGAATGGAGACATGTGGTTAGTTCTACCCTCCTGATTATATTCTTTCTTCGATGGGAAGATGTTCTTAAAAATGGGTGCCTGCAGCAATCCAGCAGGAACAGTCAGAAGCACCCTAAATGGAATTTCGAGGAGCTTTTTGGACTAGGACGCCCTCCGGGGACTCATGATGCTGCATGGTGAGATCTGGATAATCTGGCTCAAGGTGAAAGAAGCAAAAACTGCCTACCACTTTTCTCTCGATTCCCCCCTCATTGTTCTCTCTGAATATCTTAAGTTTGCTGTCTGCTTTCAGTTGCATTTCATAAGATTTGAATGACTGAATTTTTGTATGACATTAACTTTAAAAAAAGCAGCCATGATTTCTAGAGACATCCAGAAACAATCCAAAAAAAATTGTTTTTTTCCTTCTTTTGATTTTTTTTACGTCTTGGTATAAATCTGAAACATTTAATCCTGAAAACTGTATGAGTTATGGGTGGGGTAGACAGTGCAATGATTATGTTCATTATTCTCATGCCTGAGGCTTCTAACCATGGTTCTTTTATTGAGTTTAAACTGTTTAAACAACCTTGAAATCATACTAGAAAGGACTTCCAAAAGTATGAACGTACTTAAACCAATTATAATGGAGTTATCAACTATAGTAAACTTCTAATCTGCTACAAGATTTGTTTGACAAGTAAGTGAATTTCAGCTGTCAAGTCTTCACATGAAAAAGCATCTGCTCGACTGGGAGTATGGACCGACCAGTCAACGCCCATTTTCAGCGGGGAAGCAATTACAGAAGCCAGACCTTCTACCTTCTGCAACCCTCAATGACCCTGGATCCATGCTCACAGAGGGATAGAGAATGGGAAAGCTACTGGGGAGGGGGTGGGATATGGAGATTGGGCGGTGGGAATTGTGTAGAGTTATACCCCTCCTACCCTATGGTTTTGTTAATTAATCCTTTCTTAAATTAAAAAATAAAAAATAATAATAAAAAAAGAAAATAAATAAAAAAAAAAGAAAAAGCATCTGCTCAAATGAAATCCCCGGAAATCCATTTGGACCCCTGTTCTCTGACATCACCCACAAGATGGCATGACTACAACACACCCCCGAAATCAATGATGTGACCTGGCACGACCTGAAGAAACAGATTCACAGACTCCAAAGCTCACTCTCTACAGAAAAGCGGAATTACAGTGGCTGACATTCACTCATCAAGACAGATGTGCAGCGTTTCATCCCCTGGCGTTTCATCCGTGGCCATCTGCTTTGGACTGACACTTCTATCGGACTTACTGGCACACCTCTTGGACACTTCACACAACTTTACAGCAGCTTCCCTTTACGCTGCTGGGTTTCTCAAAGACTGACCACAGCAGTCCATGGACTTTGCAGCCAGAGCCTTGGGACTCTATGGGCTTCCATCCCTCGCCTGCAGGCCCTGTCCCCAGAGGCAGGAAACCTCCCCTCCTTACTGCCCATAGAGGCAGAAAACACCCTTTGAGGCATGAAACGCCCCCAGAGGCAAGAGATGCCCATAGAGGCAGGAAACGCCCTTTGAGGCAATAGATGCCTCAGAGGCAAGAAACATCCTTTCGCCTGCTAGACCCTGCCCTTTAAGGCAGGAAACTCCCCCTCATGCCTCTCCTTGGCATCACACTGGTTCTTGCTGCTCTCTTACTTGTTCCTCCATGTCTTATGCCAGTTCTTTTGAAAATGCCTGTACGATATAGGTTACCGTTCACCACACATTCCTGATACTATGGCCATTAGTTAAAAAGAAAGGGGGAAGTGTTGGTCTGCTTCTAAGATCCCTTATGTTGCATTGCTTAACTCTGTGGTCTATTTACATAATCGTTGTTTTCATTGGTTTAATCCCCACTGGTTAGCGCTTTTTCCTTCTCCCCACCCCCTATCCTACGTGCATCCTCTTCTGACCTGACACTTCCACCTCAGGAGATATATAGGACAGGATTGTGATTAGAGATAGCTAGATTGAATTGCATCCCCGCTCGTCAATAAAGATTGAACTGCGTTCCCAGCTCAACCATGAGTCCCTGGTCATCTCTGAGAAGCTAGCCCAACAGAACAGGAAAGGTATCAGGGGAGGGGGGTATATGGAGTTCTAGTGGTGGGAATTGTGTGGAGTTGTACCCCTATTATCCTATGGCTTTGTCAGTGTTTCCTTTCTTAAAATAAATAATAAAAAGAAAGAAAGAAAGAAAGAAAGAAAGAAAGAAAGAAAGAAAGAAAGAAAGAAAGAAAAAGAAGGAACATTGAGATGCCACTGAAAAGGGAGAAAATAATTAAATCTAAGAAAGAAGAAATTTGGTGTTTAGGGGGGTGGGGGCTGGGGCTAGGTATAGGCCTGTTGCCGGAGGCCAGGACTAGGGTGAAAGGTGCAGAGATTAAGTGGGCATTGAAGACCTCATGCAAGACGGCAGAAGAGCAAGATGAGGAATTGTGCCCATGTGGTAACACCTGTCTTTTATTAGCTAAGTAGATCATTACTTACCTAATGAAAGAATTAAATATGAAAGAAGGAGGGAAGTAGTCACACATGGTGAAGTGTGTAAAAGACAAAGGCAGGAGGATAAGTAGTCAGCACCATCTTTAAGTCATTCAGTACAGTTAAGAGTCCTTATATGAAGCAGAACACACACATTGGCAGGTAGAGTTTTGCTTTGTTTATACTCTCAAGTAGTTTCTGTTATTTCACAAATATTTGATGAACTGAACTGGCTCCTGTATGAAATTCTACCATGAAATGGAACAGAGAAATGGAGCACCTGGGGACCCTTGATACTAGAGAATGGGTGACAATATTGATCTGCACAAGTGAATTTAGGGAGATTTTAAACTCAGAATAAGCAAAACTACTTGTTCTTTTAAGTAGCTCAATTTAAGGGAAGGCTGCTTTTCGTACGGGGCTCAAGTGTGCCATCACCAGTTCAAAACAAAAATCATAAGCTATATAAAATATCCCCAAATCCTGCGTTCTTAAAGAAGTGAAAGTTGTAGTTGGATAGGTAGTTGAACTGAAGTACCTCTAACATTAATAATTTTCTCCTTGGAGGCCAGGTGGTGGCCCACCTCATTGAGCGCACATGTTACAATGCATAAGGACCCAGGTTTGACCCCCTGGTACCCACCTGCAGGGGGAAAGCTTTGCCAATGATGAAGCAGGGCTGCAGATGTCTCTCTCTCCCTCACCCCTTTCCTTCTCGATTTCTGGCTGTCTCTGTCTATCCAATAAATAAATAAAAACAGTAAAAATAACTTTTAAAAAAAAGAAAGAAAGAAAATCATTAGTGGTAAGAGGTAGATAGCATAATGGTTATGCAGAGAGACTCGCATGTCTGAGGTTCCAAAGCCCCAGGTTCAATCTCCAGCACCACCATAAACCAGAGCTGAGCAGGGTTCTGGTGATAATAATAATAAATAAATAAATAATAATAATAATTTTCTCTTTGGGTAAATACCAGATGATCGTCCTTATAGGAGGAACTTAAGAACTATTGACAGACAGGGCAAACACAAGTGAAACTTGGCCTGGATGTGATGTCTTGCAGCAAAGCAAAGGCCTCTGAGTAAGAAGGAAAAGGAGGGAGTCCTGGTGCCTCAAGGCAGGAAAGGTCTTAAACCAGGGTGAGAGTGTCCTGCCAACACCCATCATGGGGAGACTAGAAACTGCTGCTAATGCGAGTCATTAACCCCTCAGTGAAAGGATCAAAAAGAAAAGGCCAGAAGAATTCTCTCTTCGAGGATAACCGGACCGTCTCCTGTGGAAGGCACTGACTGGAATGGCTGGTGAGAGGGGTTTCGAGGGCACAGATTTCTGGGGAGGGTGTAGTAATTTGCATCCATTCGTGTGGACATGGACATCTTCTTGAAATGTGATCATTCTGTGAAACTATTAAATCATTGCTAAAAAAACATTAAAAAATCACTTTAAGTAAAAGAAAATTGTGACCCCTGATTTATCTCACACTTTCACCTAGGTTATTTTCAGACACTGTAGGCCTTTTCTGTTGGGGAATGCAAACGTGCCAGATAAGAGTCAGAGCAAACATAATCTTTAATGTTACTTTGACATTAAAAATAATTTTATGCATTTCAACATCAATTTAAAATATTGATGCCCAATGGCATCAACAAACATAACTGAGCAACCTTTTAAATTGTAAAAAAAAAAAGGGGGGGACACTTGACGAAATTCACAGTAAAGGGGGCCTTGATATTCAGAGAAGCACACCGTCGCATCTATTTGTAATGCCTCCACACTCGATTAGATTAGTCTCATAACCATTTCAGAGATGACTCAGACGTACTATAAAAATGTTGCTATATTCCAGCAGTAGTTCTTCAAGGACTGTGGCCAAGTCTTCTGACTAAACTCCAAGACTGATTTACTGGAAACTGGGCCTGAAGCACTCAGAGTAACTCCATGAGCTATGTGTTAAGTTTAAAAGTACCTGGTCCTATTGCATGAACTTTTGCTTAAATATTGCTAAATAGCATTGGCTCTCTAAGATACCAGAAAACAAAATAAAATAACCTATTATTAATATAAAGCACACCAATGTTATCAAATTGTCCTTGAATTCGGAAAGATTTCCTGTCTCAATCTGCTGAGAAACCCCTGGGCCGTTTTCTCTGCAGGGGGGCTAGAGCCAGGGACAGGTAATGAAACGCATGCAGAGAATAAAAAACAAATTATAAGAGGTAATTCAGCCACGAAAACTTCGAAAGGCTGGGGGGATAGGAAAATAAAGCTGATCTTATTTCATTATTCTTTCGATACTCAAAATGTCATCCTATACATCCCATTTTCTGTTTCCATAAGGAATCTGTGTCAGAACTATTGTTCATTAAAAGTCCTGCTCCCTTAGGTGTAACTGGAAGCATCCTCCTTACAACCTATACTATGTGCAAATACCCAACATGTTTCATTCAAGGAGTAAAAGTTCAATTTAAATTCCCTTCATTTCCTCACAAGCCAGCTTGGTATACTATGTAAAGGAACTATGTAAATATCAGAACCTTGAACTTCGTACAAGAACTTTTCTGAAAATGTATTTATATGAACCACAAACAATTCAGAAATGCTTCTTATTGAAATCATCCTTCTAGCTAGCAGTATTTTGTTTTTTAGAGTGACTTTAAAGGCTCATACACTGGCTTAGGTTTTCAGCCTGGAAGATGAATAATGTCATATAAAATAGGATATAAAATTTGGAACTCTGAATTAGGACATCTATATCAAAATCTTACGATACATTAAGGAAACAAACAACAGTGTATAATCTATGATTCTAAACATACAAACAGCACCACGCAAGCACCTAGGTAAAATAATGCCCCACTGTAAGTCAGTTCTGAATGGCGGCAGGATGTAGATGAATGAGAGTTAAGAACTAACACCCCTGAGACATACACAGTCTTGTTAGCCAGAGTCACTTCAATTGAAAAAAAAACCAAGACAAGATATAGAAGTGAAGAGCTCTGAAGCGTTTGGAATATAAACAGAGTGTGCTCTCTACTTAGAAAGAAGAGTTCTTAGAATAAGCACTGAAATGAGCAGTGCCGTCTCTACAGAAATTAATAGTGTGAGTGACTGAAAACAAGCCAGACCCAAGCAGAAGGAGCATGTTCTCCTGTTTCTCTGAGACTGCCTTCTCTTCCTAACTCTTTGTGAGTTAGTGCATCAGACTTATGAAGGCTCTTCACACCGGGTCCTCATTCTTTCTTTTATATTCAGATCTGCTTGCTTGGTGAGAGACATCACCCTGGCATGCCCAGTGTCCGGGACCGGATCTGGTGAGAGACAGAGAGAACCGTGACATCACCCTGGCACGCCCAGTGTCCGGGACTGGACTTGGAGCTGTCCCCAGGCCAGCTCAGCACCAGACCACTGAGTCCACCTTCCCCCAGTCACCGACTCCTAATTTTTGTCTTAAATACTATGTGAGTAAAACATGACTGAACTATTTCCTGACTTAATAGTAAGCCAGACCCTATTTCTGTGCCTCATATTTAGTTAATATTCAGAAAACATAAGTGCTTCAGAAAAGACCTTACTAGCATTTTCAGAAACGTACTCTAATATGTACACTGCAAAGTGCGCAAATTCCAACCAAAAAATGTTTTTAAACTATTTTGCTTGCAGCAGAGTTTTTTGAGGCACTTTCTTAGATAGTTTCTTTATATATATATTTTTTATTTTTTCATAAACATCATTCCCACCACCAAAAGACTGTGTCCCGTACCACCCACCCCCCCCATCCCAGCCCCATGAAGCTGAACATCCACCCTCACCCTCCAACCAGGGTTTTTTTACTTTGGCGTCCTACTCCAAATTCAGTCAGATCCTGCTTTGAGTTTCCCTTTCTGTTCTTCTTAGATAGATTCTATGATGGAGCTTATGGGGCAATTACCTCTTAGAAACTTTGATGCTAAAAATCCTCAGAACTCAGTGAGAGACAATTACCAGGTTCTAAGAAAAAAAAAAAGTCATCTTGTCCTTATTTAATTTTAAAAAGATTATTCTTAAAGCCTAGCCAAATTTATTTCAAACTCTGAGAACTAGAGAATCAGTAAGTTTGCAGACAATTTAGGCAAAGAAATATACATATTTAGTCCAAGCCACAGCAGTGGCCTTTGGAGAGAGTTAGGACATCTTTTCCTGCTGTGCCAGTAAGCACTTTCATATTAGGAAGCCTATTCACATAACAAAGAAAAGTTGTACACAGCAGTCTTTAAAGTGTTTTTTTTTATATATCTGTACTACACAAAATACATGGTTTGTGTAAAAAGCTATTGCTCTTAAAAATATTTTTTTTTTTAAAAAAAGGAAAGCATTCAAGCAAGTTTGTGAAAGATCTGCAAGTGATGACTTCTACCTGCGGGCCGTCGCTGGAGCCTGATTTCCTACTTACACGGGAAGAAAAGGCCCAGTAAGGACCATGGCCAGGCTTGGGGAGCAGGGAGACGTTAGACATGACACTAGAAACACAAGTATTTCTAATAAAACTTGCTTAGCCCCTGGAAATTACAGTTAAGTCTCTGGGGGAGGGGTAGCACTCAAGCATTTGTAGACACTAAAAGTTGAACCTAGATTTTTAAGAGGTCAACTGATATGATATGTCTACCCTCAAAATGGTCATGATGCATTCAAAGCTATCATTTATAAACATCACATAAAATTGTCCACCCTAATTACTCTATAAATGAATGTGATTTTCCATATTCAAGAAGCCTCATGTCTATAGCCCATCTAACAAGGGCTTAAGTATTTTATACTTAAATTTTACACTTTACATTTATAGCTAAATGGTAATATTAAAATGAGCACCTAATAACACAATTTATTTAACAGATATTTAATTTATTTTTATGAAGACTATAGACTACAGAAGTAAGCCACAAACTAAAAAAAAAATCATCCTGTGTTGTCTTACCTTCTTTTTCTTTTTTAATTTTTTAATATTTATTTATTTTCCCTTTTGTTGCCCTTGTTTTATTGTTGTAGTTATTGTTGTTGTTATTGATGTTGTTGTAGTTGGATCGGACAGAGAGAAATGGAGAGAGGAGGGGAAGACAGAGAGGGGGAGAGAAAGACAGACACCTGCAGACCTGCTTCACCGCCTGGGAAGCGACTCCCCTGCAGGTGGGGAGCCGGGGGCTCAAACCGGGATCCTTATGTAGGTCCCTGTGCTTTGCACCACCTGCGCTTAACCTGCTGCGCTACCACCCGACTCCCCCTACCCTTCTTATTTAAAATATTTATTTATTCCCTTGTGTTGCCCTTGTTTTATTGTTGTAGTCACTATTGTTGCTGTCATTAATGCCGTTGTTGTTGGATAGGACAGAGAGAAATGGAGAGAGGAGGGAAGACAGAGAAGGGGAGAGAGAAAGAAGCTGGCCTTGGCCTCTCCTGATCTTTACCAGCTGAAAGTCCAAATCCACAAATCTCTCTGTGGACAATCTTTGTCATCTTTGTCCAGATCAACAGAGCATGTTTAGAGCATGCTAAGGAGCATGGGGCTGAGAAGACAAGCAAGTACCAAGGGCTGGGGGTGCTCATGCGCTCGACTGTTAAGTGCTGAAGTCTCTTGTCTGTGAAATGGGCCACCTCCCAGCTGGCCGGCACGGGTGCTCAAGTTACACCAGCTGTCCTGCTGAGCCAGTAATGACCATCAGCGGCAGCTTCCTTTCCGCCTTGCTGACACAGGTCTACCCACCCTACGGCATGGCATGACACATGCCTGCTCTCTTCTATGTTAAGGGGCATCTTTCAGAAAGGGCAAAGCCTGTCCCTAAGTTCTATTACGGTGTATGACAAGGGAAAGTCAACCCGCGGCGCTTCAGAAACTGGGCCCAGCCCACCTGACAGACTGGAGGGCGGACGTCGGGCGGGGTTCGATGCCCATTGCTCCCAGTTTGCTGGCACCTTCCTCCTAAGGCCCTCTTACCTGTTTCTGAATCCCACTCACGTAGTTTCTATGAACAATAGAAACTGAAAACCTCTCCTGAAAACAAATGAGGGAAGAAAGATCCCAGTCTGTAGACCTGAGGCAAGTGGTCCATGTCTGAATACAGGTCGACTGCACCTTAAGCTACATTTATTTCTTAGTTATTGTAGAATGAGGTGCAGATGATAAGGCATACAAAGAAATGAAAAAGCCGACATTTTTATAAGATTCACTTACATGTCTGAACTTACTATTTTCTGCTTTTGGTCACAGTTACAGTGTAGTCTAAATAACCTTAGAAATATATGAGTGTTGAAATAACCTAGTTGAAATCACCACCAAATTATAACTGTGTGTGTGTATTTGCATGTATATACAGAAATTTTATATGCTTATCAGTATGTTAGTATGTTAGTATGTCAGTATGCTTGTCAGTATGTTAGTTTTCTTTTAGAAAGCCTTAATTTTTAGGGTAATTCTTATAATCTCCTTTTAAGGTCATTCCATAATTAAATTTCTCAAAGAAAAGAAAGAGTTCCCATAATCTGAAATGATCCCAGCATCTCTCAGCATCTTTTCCATTTACTACTTATATCTTATTTTTTAAACTTCTAGGCGCTTCGATCCAGACAATTAGAAAAGTAATTTGTCATGCATTTTTCATATTTTGATATAAAGGATTTTATAATATCATTTTAATAGCTTAAATATATCACAAAATAATTTTATTTTCTAGGGCTTCCCCTTTTTTGCAAAAAGATTTTTGCCAAAATTAATTTTTAATTTAAGTATAAATGATTTTTTTAAATACAGAGACAAAGGGAGTCGGGCTGTAGCGCAGCGGGCTAAGCGCAGGTGGCGCAAAGCACAAGGACCGGCATAAGGATCCCGGTTTGAACCACGGCTCCCCACCTGCAGGGGAGTCGCTTCACAGGTGGTGAAGCAGGTCTGCAGGTGTCTGTCTTTCTCTCCTCTCTGTCTTCCCCTCCTCTCTCCATTTCTCTCTGTCCTATCCAACAACGACAACAACAATAATAACTACAACAATAAAACAACAAGGACAACAAAAGGGAATAAATAAATAAAATAAATATTTTTTAAAAAATACAGAGACAAAAGTAATTTGGAGCCCTTAACTGTGTACTAGTGAGATTAATACTCCTAACATATATTCCATGTTTGTTCTTCCTATGTATACTGAGTCATTAAAATCTAAGGAAGAGGGCCTGTTTGATTTACAATAAGATTAACTATTATTGACTTATTCCTTAAAGCCAAGTAATACATTCAGTTTTAAAAGTATATGTATCTTATGATTATTAACTTGCTCACTGTCCTTAAAATAAAAAAATTAATGGTGTTAAACTTAATAGCGGATGAATAAAGGAAAATCAAATTACTACAAATCGTGTTTTCATTAGAAAAAAATAAATAAAAACACCACCTCCAAAAATTTTATTAGAGGTTGCTTTTTAATGTCTATCTTCCATCTGAACTGAAAATGATTGACTTGAGTTCAATATTAAATAAAAATAAAGAAACCTCCAGCCTCAAAGACTTCTGAGTAAAGAGAAAATTATTTTTGGATTTTCCTCTTGACCAGATATGAAATATTCTGAAATGCCACCTCTATAATTTGATAAAAAGCTTGATATCCCCAAATGAAAATAGGACTCAGCACTTTCATTTTCTGTCTCTAGAGGATCCTGAGTAAACTGATTTTTTTAAATGAAGATCTCAGGCATAAAGGTGGCAGTAATGAAGCAAAGCTTAAATATGCTTTGACCTTTGAAATGAACTGCAATCCCCCTTCTTTAGCCAAGGCTCTGGCTGTTACTGTCACCATCTATTTCCAGTCTGGAAAATGCAGGCACTGGCGCTGCTCTGCTCTCTGGTGGATGCTGACAGCACAGCATGGACACTTCACCTTGGAAGGAAGCTGACCACACAGCCCTGGAGGAGGAAGCTGACCACACAGCCCTGGAGGAGGAAGCTGATCACACAGCCCTGGAGGAGGAAGCTGACCACACAGCCCTGGAGGAGGAAGCTGATCACACAGCCCTGGAGGAGGAAGCTGATCACACAGCCCTGGAGGAGGAAGCTGATCACACAGCCCTGGAGGAGGAAGCTGATCACACAGCCCTGGAGGAGGAAGCTGATCACACAGCCCTGGAGGAGGAAGCTGACCACACAGCCCTGGAGGAGGAAGCTGATCACACAGCCCTGGAGGAGGAAGCTGACCACACAGCCCTGGAGGAGGAAGCTGATCACACAGCCCTGGAGGAGGAAGCTGATCACACAGCCCTGGAGGAGGAAGCTGATCACACAGCCCTGGAGGAGGAAGCTGATCACACAGCCCTGGAGGAGGAAGCTGATCACACAGCCCTGGAGGAGGAAGCTGATCACACAGCCCTGGAGGAGGAAGCTGATCACACAGCCCTGGAGGAGGAAGCTGATCACACAGCCCTGGCAGAAGCACAGCACCAGGCTTCCTCTTTAAACTACCAACACAGCTCAGATTTCTAAAGCAGCGCTTTCTGTTAGGAGGAGTGTGATTATGAGGCAAGAAGGGTGGGAACTGTTACAGAATTACTGAACCACTGACATTTTTAACAGGTTTTCTCAGAAGTATACACACACACAAACACACTCACACACACACTCACACACACACTCAAACACTGACACTCAACACACACTCACACATACACACACACTCACACTCACTCACTGTTGGGTAGTTGCCATCTCCCCCTGGCTTCTTCTTATCCATATGGCTATATAGGGATTTACTGATCCAAAGGTTTGGTCTATTTACATAAATCACTTTTACATAAAGCACTCCAGGGCATTGGTGGTTCAGTTATAGGATTCTCGCCTGTTCCGCCCCCTCCTTGTCACACTCTGATTTTCACCAGTCACTTTTCTCTCCACCCTCTCTATATCACATCCTGTTTCCACCCTACTTGGAGAGTATAAAAACAGCTGCTCTTCTGATTAAAGACACTTGGAAATTGCTTTCCGGCTCCGAGAGTTCCAGAGTGTATCTCCTGTGGAAGTTGGTGCAGCACGCGTTCCTGATCCCTCTCCCACACAGCAGCCTAGATCAGCTCCAGTTGAGTTCTCTCCAACCCAGAGAGCACCGGCTCGGGAAGAAGTACCCTCAGGCTATCCCGGCATCTGGCGCCCGGAACAGGGACCCGTAAGCAGCAGATTTACAAGAAGACATCTTAGATAAGTACACACCTTTTGGGTATCTGCAATATTGTGTTAAGGCACTGTGATTTTTTTTTCTTTTTTATTGTTTTCCGGAGATCTTTCCACCATGGAAAATCTTTTCCAAATCCTGCATTCTTTTTCCAGTATACAATTTTTATATATCTGGGACATTTTTCTCGGGGCTTCACCTTATATCCTGTTGATCATCATAGCAGCTTTTAAGGGATATATAGGGCAACCTCTCAAAAGGCTTAAGAAACTAGAGGCTGAGGTCCAAGAGATAAAGGAAGTAATCATAGAACTTAACCAGCACCTTAAAAACAAGAAGAAGCAAAGGCCTGTCGTGATCTTGACCCACCCTAATTCCTCTGCATCTTGCCCTGAGGCCCCTATTTTGGCATCTTGCCCTGAGGCCCCTATTTTGGCAGACACGTGTCCGAATTCTCCTTTGGACTCCACAGCCACTTCTTCGGCCACCCCCATTTTGGCAGAAACGTGTCCGGAACCTCCTGCTGCCTCCACGGCTGCTTCTTCACCCCACCCTGTTTTGATAGACACATGTCCGAATTCTCCTGTAGCCTCCAAAACCACTTCTTCGGCCACTTGTCCAGAAGCTTCCACTTCAGTGACTCCTCCTACCGCTACACACTTATCAGAGGAAGTCCACACATTTCCGGTCAATGTTGCCCCCAATAGACAAAAACCTCAGGCCTGGTATCCATATTCCGCCACAGACCTGAAGGAACTACGCCAGGCTATCAAAGATGACGGTGTTCATGCCCCATGGACCAGGTCCATTTTACAAGGCCTGCTTCAGAACCTTAATACCCCTCAAGATTGGATAGATGTGACTCGTGCTACGCTCCCAGGCCCCCTCTTCCTGCAATGGGAGGCATTCTTTCGCGATGAATGTTTACAACAATCGCGGAAAAATATTCAAAATCAGCCAGAGGGTAATTTTGATGCATTGTTTGGAACAGGCCAATTAGAAACAGGGATTCAACAGGCGGAAGCCAAGTTTCCAGCGGGGTATTTTGATCAAGTACGCCTGTGTGCATTAAAAGCATGGGAGTGATTAACACCACCCATGGGAGCAGCCTCAGCCCCCATTCTCTCCCTGCAACAAGAACCTGATGAATCCCTCGCTAAATTCATTGCCAGGGTCCAGTCGAGTTTGGAAAGGAAGATTTATAATCCTGACGCTCGTTTTCTCCTACTGCGATCCATAGTCTGGGATGGAATGCTTCCGCATTTTCGACAGGCCTGTATCACTCTTAAAAATGAACACCCAGATACTTGGATTCTAGCTACACAGGATCTCAGATCAAGCTCTTTTCAAGGACCTATGTTACAGGCCTATGCAGCTACCTTACATAAGCAAAAAGGAGCTTGCTTTCAGTGTGGTCGCCAAGGGCATTGGCGTAACCAATGTCCAGAAAATAGACCGCGACCCCGCCTCCAGTCAGGGCGACCCCACCTCCAGTCAGGGCAACCCCGCCTCCAATCAGGGCAACCCCGCCTCCAGACAGGGAATCAGAGACCACGAATGCCTTGTCCCAGATGCCAGAAAGGATTTCACTGGAGGAGAGACTGTTGGTCAAGGTTCCATAGGAACGGCACGCCTCTGCCAAATGTAAACAGGGATTTAAACTAGGTATGGGGCTTCCCTTAGCCCCGCCCCCAAGAGGGAAGGAAGCAGGTCGCCCGCTTGGTGCTGTGCCCTTCTTCCACAAACAGAAGCCCAGCTTGGGACCCAATCCGTCGCTATACCCACCACGCCAAGTAACAATAACAGAGGGTGAGCAGAAGGAGGAACCCGTGGTATGTGGGAACTTCCAGCATAGAAATAACCGGCTGGAGCAAGAGAACAGCTCGAATTCAGAGCCTGAGATTTTATGGACCACCCCTGTTTTAGAAAGGGGTCACCCAACTATGACAGTAAAGATTGGTAATATTCCTTTTAAGTGTTTGATTGACACGGGAGCAGATAAGACAATATTAAGACAAGCAGAGGTTCCCCAGAGTTGGGAACTCCTCCCAGGACCACGCTTACATGGTGTTGGAGGATTGACTCAGGCATTCCGCACACGAGATTCCCTTGTGTGGGAAGATCCAGAAGGGACTACCGGACGCTTTCAGCCTTTAATAGCTGATATAAGCACCAATTTATTGGGAAGAGACTTGCTGGAATCTTTAGATGTAGTGATATCCTCAGACACCTCTGCAGGACACCACACTCACTCCTGTGAGACTGCTAGACCCAACCAGCACCCCCAATACTAACTGCCACTGTTCGTAACAGAACTCCCCGCTTAGATTGGCTTTCTAATGAGCCTGTCTGGGTGGAACAGTGGCCTTTGCCTAGGGAGAAGCTAGAAATTTTAAAAAAACTCGTCCAAGAGCAGTTATCGTTGGGACACATTCGTCATTCTCGGAGCCCATGGAATACTCCAGTCTTTGTAATTAAAAAGCGCTCAGGAAAATGGCGCCTCCTCCAAGATCTTCGTGCAGTTAATAAAACCATGCAGGTTTGGGGGTCCCCCCAAAGGGGTTTGCCTCTTGCTTCCGCAATTCCCACAGGAATTCCAATCATAGCTATTGATATACAGGATTGTTTTTTCTCTATTCCCTTACACCCACAAGATTGTAAACGTTTTGCTTTCTCTGTTCCTTCTATTAATAATGCCAGCCCTGCCGATAGATTTGAATGGGTGGTACTGCCCCAGGGCATGGCTAATAGTCCTACTATTTGTCAAGAGGTTGTTAAATCTGCCCTTTTCCCATATATTCATAAGGGCCTTAAGGTTTTTCATTATATGGATGACGTGTTAATATGGGGAGAATTAGATACAGATCTCTCCGCCCTACGTGATTTTCTAATCCCTGCCTTAAAGAGAAGTGGAGTTAATGTAGCTCCTGAGAAGATACAGCTAATCCCTCCAATATCTTTCTTAGGCTCAGAGATTTCCCTAACGCAGATTCGTCCTTTAAAACCTTGTGTTACTTTTCCTTCTAATCTCACTCTTGCTTCTTTACAAAGTTTTCTTGGAAATTTGAATTGGCTTAGGCAGTATCTTTATCTGCCTACGAGCTGCCTGCAACCACTGTTCGATCTGTTAAAAGGAAACAAACAGCCCTCCTCAAAGCGTATGTTAACCCCCGAAGCATCCTTGGCTCTGGAAAAAGTTAACCAGGCTCTCCAGGACATGCACCTCGTTCGATTCTCCCCCTCCTCTCCAGTAAATCTTCTAATCTTTAACTCCACCCCCACGGTAGTGGGGGCATTGTGGCAGAAACATGGCGTTCTCGAATGGCTTCATACGCCAGTAGGCGGAGCTCCAAGACTCCTTACCGAGATTGATGCCTTAGCATTTATGGTTCGCCAAGGAAGAAACAGATCGGTTCAGGTCTTAGGAAGGGAACCAGATTCAATCATTCTTCCCTTTTCTCTCACTGATGCAGAATGGCTCATACGCCACCATTCTCGTTTTGCCATAAGTTTAATGGGTTTTCCAGGACAATTAGATAATCATTTTCCCTCTAATAATTTGATAGCTTCTTTACCTCTGTTGCCTCTACTAGTACCTAAACTTTTCTCTCGAGATCCCATCCCCTCTGCTCCTACAGTGTTCACTGATGGTGGAAAAAAGGGAGCTGCTGCCCTTATATATTATCCAGACCAGAAATACCCCAAACCTCTCTTTACTGAACTTCCTGATAATTCCCCTCAGTACAAAGAACTTTATGCTGTTTTCCTTGCATTAAAAGCTGTACCAGAATCCTTCAACCTTTTTTCTGACAGTGTGTATACTGTTAACTTACTTCCATGGCTTGCTCGATCTTATGTAAGAATTGATGACAACCCACTTTCTCCTCTTTTAATTCAAATTGCCTCTATGCTCTGTTCTCGAACCCATCCACTGTATGTTCAGCACCTACGTTCCCACAGCCCTCTTCCTGGTCCCCTGTCCGAAGGGAATGCTGCAGCTGACCGCCTTGCCTCCACAGGAATTCTCCTAGCCTCTGTCTCTAATCCTGCTGACTTTCATTCCCTAACCCATGTTAATCATAAAGGTCTTCGAGCTCGATTTCCTGATATTCCTCTGCCACAGTTAAAACGTATTCTTGCTACATGTTCCTCCTGTGCAGGTCTAATCAAAACACCTGCTATTCAGACTCTGGGGGTTAATCCTCGAGGTTTAAAAGCCAACGCTCTTTGGCAAATTGATGTTACCCACATACCTAACTTTGGCAAACAAAAATATGTGTTCGTCTCAATTGATACCTTCTCTAAGTTTATGTGGGCTACAGCTCAGACTGGAGAAAACTCCAAAAAGCTTATAAGCCATATGCTCTCCTGTTTTGCTGTAATGGGCTTACCTCTTCAACTTAAAACGGATAATGGACCTGCTTTTACCAGCAAACAATTTAAAGATTTTTGTTCCCTCTGGAACATTACTCATACTACAGGCATTCCGTATAATCCACAGGGACAAGGCATTGTTGAGAGGGCCCATCAAACTCTTAAGGCTCAATTAAATAAAGAAAAAGGGGAAATGTACCCCCCTAATATCCAGCTGGCAAAAGCCTTAACTACATTAAATCTCTTTAATATTTACAAAAACTCCGACCAACCTCCTATAATTCTTCATTGGCAAACACCACCCACCCTCCCAGCTATTAAAGTCAAATGGAAAGACCCACTTGATAAAACTTGGAAAGGACCTGACCCCCTGTTGACTATGGGGAGGGGTTTCGCATGTATTTTTCCACAAAATTACTCCAAGCCTGTTTGGGTTCCTGCCCGCCATGTCCGGCAATACCCACATGATGGTGCTGATATCCCTGAAGAACAAGAAACACTGCAAGAAGACTGGCTGCAAGAGGACTGGCTACAGGATGCACCCCAGGATCCATAATACAGCATGGCAGAATCAAAAAAAAAAAAAATCTGATTCACAGAACTCTCCCCCCCCCCCCCGAATGAATGTCTTATGCTATGACTGGCCAGTTGTGTTTTGTGAGTGAGTGAGTGAAAAAAAAAAAAATTGAGTGAGTTGAGTGACCAAAATTTTTGTATGACCCATTGTGCTCAGAGTACTCTGAAAGTTAACTGACTTTATATCAAACGGCTGGACGCAGCCATGGTTTCTGGAGACGTCCAGAAACAGTCCAAAAATTGTTCATTCCCCCTTTTGATTTCTTTTTTAAGTCTTGATATCAATACGAAATGTTTAGTCTTAAACTGTGTGAGTAAAGATGGTTCAACTATGACAGTAGTTCTAAATTCACATTTGAAATGATATATCTTATTTACAAGTTTTTCTCCTCCTGTGTGTTATAAACTATATATTTAATATGCGTGTTTCAAGTTTGGTAAACATTAACTTGACAGTTAAATCGTAACTTCGAAGTTACATTTTTACGAGAAGAGGTAAAATCAATTCATTTAAGTAACTGAGTGTTTAAGGTAAAACTCTAAATATTCAATGTGACAATTCATCATCTCCTAAGTTAAAATACAAATTCTCTATACAGGACATTTTTGGAGGGCCCCCAAAAATGTCCTGTAAGCTATCTTGTGGAAATTAATCCACAACAAATTTGGCATCAATCTGATATTGTAAATGTACCAAAAAAAAAAATTGTCACTAAAATGTGTTAACTCTAGTAACCTGAGTTTGCTTAAAAACCCAATGTAAAAATAGTCAAGAATCAATATATGTAACTTAAACTCGGTATGAAAACATTGCTATATAAAGACTGCTACATGAGGTCACGTAAGATGACCTTTACACAAAATTATAAAGATACCTAAACCAGTTATAATCATTGAGTTATCAATTGTAGTAAACTTCTAATTTGTTACAAAGTTTTTTCATAAGTAATTGACTACAGCTATGACAAGCCTTCGCATAAAGAAGCATCTGCTCATATAGAATCCCCAGAAATCCATCTTGGACCCCTGACCTCTGACATCACCCACAATTACAGCCATCCCCAGAAACCCATGATGTGACCTGACACGATCTGGAGAACCTGATTCACAGACTCCGAAGGACAAGACTTTCCTACTGCCTTTCTCTCAACCATCGGTGTCTGCTCTTCCTGCTTCTGTTTCGCCCATCATGTTTTGGCGGTTCCAGGTCACTCTCTACAGAGAAGAAAAGTTCCGGTGGCCGTCCTCCTCCATCAAGATAGACGTGTGGCATTTATTTCCTGGCCGTTGACATTGGACTGATGCTTCTATAGAACTTGCTGGACACTCCTTTTATACTCCTGGACTTCTTGAAGAATGACTGTAGCAGGCTGACTCGGGATTTTGCAATGCCAGATCACCCCTCTAGCCCCTCGGCTTATCAGGCCCCCACTCCTCCACCCATCAGGCTCACTCTGTCTCTTGCTACTCTTACTTATCCCTCCGTCTTGTGCTAGTTCTTTTTAAAGACACTTACACACTATCATTCTGCTTTCTTCCCAACAGGTTTCCGTTCACCCCTACACTGCTATTCCCCTGACAGAGATAAAGCCTTTTACAGACATTGACCCAGTTATATATGGCCATTAAGTAAGAGGAAGATGTTGGGGAATTGTGAGGATATGGTTGAGCTTGGAAGGGCTTGAGCCTGAGGGGTGTGTCAATCCTGTTATTCTCTCTCTCCACGGAGAGGTTGAGCAAGGAGGGACAGTAGAACCCCAAAAAAGGTGTGCCTCTTATCAGTCTCCCTGCCTCACAAAGTGCCCCACACTCCTGATACTATGGCAAAAAGTTAAAAAGAAAGGGGGAGATGTTGGGTAGTTGCCATCTCCCCCTGGCTTCTTCTTATCCATATGCCTATATAGGGATTTACTGATCCAAAGGTTTGGTCTATTTACATAAATCACTTTTACATAAAGCACTCCAGGGCATTGGTGGTTCAGTTATAGGATTCTCGCCTGTTCCGCCCCCTCCTTGTCACACTCTGATTTTCACCAGTCACTTTTCTCTCCACCCTCTCTATATCACATCCTGTTTCCACCCTACTTGGAGAGTATAAAAACAGCTGCTCTTCTGATTAAAGACACTTGGAAATTGCTTTCCGGCTCCGAGAGTTCCAGAGTGTATCTCCTGCGGAAGTTGGTGCAGCACGCGTTCCTGATCCCTCTCCCACACAGCAGCCTAGATCAGCTCCAGTTGAGTTCTCTCCAACCCAGAGAGCACCGGCTCGGAAAGAAGTACCCTCAGGCTATCCCGGCAACTCACACACTCACAAATACACTCACACACACACTCACAATACACTCACATACTCACAAATACACTCACACACTCACATTCACTCAACACTTACACATACACTCACACACTCAGTTGTTTTCGCCGGGCTAGGTTGTTTTCGCCGGGCTGGCTTCACAGGCAGGTAACAGACAACCAGGGACTCATGGTTGAGCTGTAGGCAGTATCTCTTTATTCATGCAGGACGCAGCACAATCTAAGACGAGCTAAGCTAAACTCAAGTACCCTAAAACTCACAATGCTGTCTTTATATATACTTGCCAAGTAGGGTGGAAACAGGATGTGACATAGAGAGGGTGGAGAGAAAAGTGACTGGTGAAAATCAGAGTGTGACAAGGAGGGGGCAGAGCAGGTGAGAATCCTATCACTGAACCACCAATGCCCTGGAGTGCTTTATGTAAATGTAAAAGTGATTTATGTAAATAGACCAAAGCTTTGAATGGGATTAAATCTACCCCTATATAGGCATATGGTTAAGCAGAAGCCAGGGGGAGCTGGCATACTATCCAACATCTCCCCCTTTCTTTTTAACTATTTGCCATAGTATCAGGATTGTGGGGTGAACAGAAACCTATATCGTACAGGCATTTTCAAAAGAACTGGCATAAGACATGGAAAACAAAATAGGCGAGCAGCAATAACCAGTGTGATGCCAAGGGGAACGTTTCTTGCCTCAAAGGGCAAGGCCTAGCAGGTGAAAGGGCATTTCTTGCCTCTGGGAGTGCTTCATGCCTCTGGGGGCATCTCTTGCCTCTTGGGGTGCTTCATGCCTCTGTGGGCATAACCTAATAAAGAGGGGGAGTTTTCTGCCTCTGGGCAAGAGCCTGCAGGTGAGGGGACATGGTCTATAAAGTCTCAAGGCAACTGGATGAAGTTAGTCTTTGAGAAACACAGCAGCGTGTACCAGTAAGTCCGATGGAGCTGTCAGTCCAAAGTAGCTGACCACAGAAGAAAATGCCAAGGGATGAAACGCTGCACGTCTGTCTCGATGGGGAATGTCGGCCACCAGAATTCTGCTTTTCTGTAGAGAGTGAGCTTTGGAGTCTGTGAATCTGTTTCTTCAGGTCGTGCCAGGTCTCATCATTGGTTTCCGGGGGTGTGTTGTAATCATTCCATCTTGTGGGCGATGTCAGAGAACAGGATCCAAATGGATTTCCAGGAATTCCATTTGAGTAGATGCTTTTTCATGTGAAGACTTTGACAGCTGAAATTCACTTACTTGTCAAACAAAACTTGTAGCAGATTAGAAGTTTACTATAATTGATAACTCCATTATAATTGTAAGTCCTTTCTAGTATGATTTTAAGGTTGTTTAAACAGTTTAAACTCAATAAAATGTGGAAAGGTAAACAGAAGAACCACGGTTAAAAGCCTCAGGCATGAGAATAATTAACATAATCTTTGCACTATCTGCCCCACCCATAACTCATACAGTTTTCAGGATTAAACGTTTCAGATTCATGTTAAGACGTAAAAGAGAAATCAAAGGAGGGAAAAAACAACTTTTTGGATTGTTTCTGGATGTCTCTAGAAATCATGGCTGCATCCAGCATTTTTGTTAAGTCAATGTCAAACAAAAATTCAGTCATTCAAATCATTCTCTTATGAAACGCAACTTGAACCAGATTATCAAGATCTCACCATGTAGGATTAAGAGTCCCCAGAGGGCATCCTAGTCCAAAAAGCTCCTTGAAATTCCATTTAGGGTGCTTCTGACTGTTGCTGCTGGATTGCTTCAGGCACCCATTTTTAAAAGCGTCTTCCCATCGAAGATAGAATCCAATCAGAAGAGTAGAACTAACCACGTGTCTCCATACTTGGGAACTGCCAGGGTACTGGAGAATGTTCCTCAAATTAGAGTAGTCCTTCTCCATGGGGAACATGCGAGAAGAAGTCCAGAGAGTCCCAGTGGAAATCCCCATGCATATCCCAAGGTCTACGATCACGGTCATAAAGAACCAAACTGTGGCCCGGAGCAAAATGTAGTCCTTTTCCTCAGGAAACATGGGAGAGGGAATCCAGAAAGTCCAAGGAGAAATCTCCGTGCATCTCCCAAGCTCTATGATCCCGCTCATAAGAAACCAAAGTTCCCAGTCAGGGAACCGAAGTGTGGCCCAGAGTAAAATGTTCCAGAGACAGAGAAACTGTCTCATAATGAAACATACTTACTTCATAAGTAGAAGAGAAGACCATAGTGCATAGGTAGGCAAAGTCTTCACTTATCTGGGAGTTGCGCAGGTCCGGCCCCACGTTGGGTGCCATATGTTGTTTTCGACGGGCTATGTTGTTTTCGCCGGGCTGGCTCACAGGCGGGTAACAGACGACCAGGGACTCATGGTTGAGCTGTAGGCTCTTTATTCATGCAGGACGCAGCACAATCTAAGACGAGCTAAGCTAAACTCAAGTACTCTAAAACTCACAATGCTGTCTTTATATATACTTGCCAAGTAGGGTGGAAACAGGATGTGACATAGAGAGGGTGGAGAGAAAAGTGACTGGTGAAAATCAGAGTGTGACAAGGAGGGGGCAGAGCAGGCGAGAATCCTATCACTGAACCACCAATGCCCTGGAGTGCTTTATGTAAATGTAAAAGTGATTTATGTAAATAGACCAAAGCTTTGAATGGGATTAAATCTATCCCTATATAGGCATATGGTTAAGCAGAAGCCAGGAGGAGCTGGCATGCTATCCAACAATGCTCACTCACACACTCACACATACTCACACTCACAAATACAATCACACACTCACACTCACACACACACTCACACACTCACACACACTCACACTCACACACACACTCACACATATACTCACACACTCACACATATACTCACACACTCACAAATACAATCACACACTCACACTCACTCACACACTCACACACTCACAAATACACTCACACTCACTCACTCACACACACACTCACACATACACACACTCACAAATACACTCACACTCACAAGTACACTCACAGACTCACAAATACACTCATACACTCACACACTCACACATACACTCACACACTCACAAATACACTCACACACTGACAAATACACCCATACACACTCACACACACTCATACATTCACAAATACACTCATACACTCACACACACTCACACATACACTCACACACACACATACACTCAAACACTCTCACACACACTCACCCATACGCTCACACACTCACACACACACACTCACACACACACACACACTCACACACACACATACACTCACACACTCACAAATACACTCATACACTCACACACACATACACTCACACATACACACACACACTCACACATACATTCACACACACTCACACATATACTCACACACTCACAAATACACTCACACATACACTCACACATACACTCACACATACACACACACTCACACATACACTCACACACTCACAAATACACTCACACATTCACACACACACTCACACACTCACAAATAAACTCATACACTCACACACTCACAAATACACTCATACACTCACACACACTCTCACACACACTCACACACACACTCACACACTCTCACACTCATACTCACACACACACACTCACACACACTCTCACACACTCACACTCACACACACTCACACATATACTCACAACTCACAAATACATTCACACACTCACACTCACTCACACACTCACAAATACACTCACACACTCACACTCACTCACACACACTCACTCACACACACACACACTCACAAATACACTCACAAGTACACTCACAAGTACACTCACAGACTCACAAATACACACACACTCACACATACACTCACACACTCACAAATACACTCACACACTGACAAATACACCCATACACACTCACACACTCATACATTCACAAATACACTCATACACTCACACATACACTCACACAAACACATACACTCAAACACTCTCACACACACTCACCCATACGCTCACACACTCACACACACACACACATACACTCACACACTCACAAATACACTCATACACTCACACACACATACACTCACACATACACACACACTCACACATACATTCACACACTCACACACTCACAAATACACTCACACATACACTCACACACACTTACACATATACTCACACACTCACAAATACACTCACACATTCACACACACACTCACAAATAAACTCATACACTCACACACTCACAAATACACTCATACACTCACACACACACTCACACAAACACACTCACACACACACTCACACACACTCACACACACACTCATACACTCACACATACACTCTCACACAAACACACACACACTCTCACACACACTCACACACACACTCACACACACTCTCACACACTCATACTCACACACACACTCACACACATACACTCACACACACTCTCACACACTCACACACACACTCTCACACATACACTCATACACTCACACACACTCTCACACATACACTCACACACTCACAAATACACTCACACACACACACTCACACACACACTCTCACACATACACTCACACACTCACAAATACATTCACACACTCACACACACACTCACACATACACACACACAAACACACTCACACACACTCTCACACATACACTCATACACTCACACACACTCTCACACATACACTCA
This sequence comes from Erinaceus europaeus, assembly GCF_950295315.1. Lineage (NCBI taxonomy): Eukaryota > Metazoa > Chordata > Mammalia > Eulipotyphla > Erinaceidae > Erinaceus > Erinaceus europaeus. The sequence continues at coordinate 152,501,506 of NC_080165.1, forward strand.
TACACTCACACACACACTCACACAAACACACTCACACACACACTCACACACACTCACACACACACTCATACACTCACACATACACTCTCACACAAACACACACACACTCTCACACACACTCACACACACACTCACACACACTCTCACACACTCATACTCACACACACACTCACACACATACACTCACACACACTCTCACACACTCACACACACACTCTCACACATACACTCACACACTCACAAATACATTCACACACTCACACACACTCTCACACACTCACACACACTCTCACACATACACTCACACACACTCTCACACACTCACACACACACACTCTCACACATACACTCACACACTCACAAATACATTCACACACTCACACACACACTCACACATACACACACACAAACACACTCACACACACTCTCACACATACACTCACACACACTCTCACACATACACTCACACACTCACAAATACACTTACACACACACACGAACACAGCCTCTAAAAGCAAACCTTTCGAATTAGATACAAGGGATTTAAAGTGCAGTCAGTGTTCTTGGATGGCCCTCTCCTGGTCTGTCCATCTACCTGGTACATGGTGCAGGCAGGCCATCCTCAGGGCTTTCATCCCACTGCAGCCGAGTTCACTTCTGACCTGCAGTGGTGTCAGGGACTGAATCTGGCCCTCTGGTGTCTCAGGCATGAAGATCTGTTGCTTTGACTGCTGTGCATTTTTCAAGATCCAGACTTCTCTCTTTTAAACCGTTATTGGGATTTGTAAATAAATAAATGAATAAATAAATAAATACTGCTTACTATATCCTCACCAAGCAGTGGACAATTTTGGTTTCTATGTCTCCATTTTATAACTATTTCTTAGGCTGCTTACAGAAATGACTTTAAAAACTCGAGGAAACACATTGAAGGACAGTACAGCCGCCACCATTTGCGGGATCACAAGCCGAGCCCAAGCTGCACTCTTTGATAGTTTATTCCGTAATCTGTGGACACTTAACGTGAAACTGAAATCCCTTCCTGCAATGCACTGCTTCTGTTTAACACAAGTGCAGTCACTGAGCCAGCAGGTACTAAGATCGCCTGTCCACTGTGCTCAGGGACAATGCAGAAAACAGGGTCCTCACAGTCTGGGATGTCAGATACCCTGAAGATATTAATATATATGCAAAAGCAATGAGGTGACACAAGTCAGTAGTCAGTCAAGAATTTGAGAGTGTGCTATAGTTGCCTTTGATATAAGAGAATCTAATGCTAATGTCAGAATTATTGTTGATAACAATTCCTCACTAATTTTTTTCTTTATTGGGGGATTAGTGGTTTACAGTCGACAGTACTCTAGTTGGTCCATGTGTAACACTTCTCAGCTTTCCATATAACACTCTAACCCCACCCCCAGGCCCTCCTCTGCTGCAGGATCTGAATACTCCCCTCCCCGCCCTAGTCTTTTATTTTGCTGCAATCTTCACAAATTTTTTAATTGAATTTCAATCACTATCAATAGGAAAAAAAAACCTGAAAATTATTTTTTCAGTAGAATAGAAAACTCAAGGACGTGGGACGGACTAGTTCTTAAAATTAGTTACACCAAAGAAAAATAATATATTCCAAATCCCTGACCTAGCACATACAGCTCAGTAAAGAAGAAACTATTTCTATTCAGTAGGAACCTGAGGTTTTGATTGAGTTATATCTCCTAGAGGAAGAAATTATGAGAAATCTAGATATAAAAAACTGATTTTTTTATGGTCTGAAAATAATGTGTTTGGGGGATGCTAAGGTGCAGCTGAGCTGGAAACTATTTATAATATTACCTCTCTCCTTCAGTGAAGTTTAAGCTTCCAACATATATCCCAGAAGTCACCTCCCTCTAAATGAGTGGGTAATATAGGCACGGGCTTTTGTGTGTGTGTGTGTGTGTGTGTGTGTGTGTGTGTGTGTGTGTGTGTGTGTGTGTGTTTTAAGTGCCCTGTTGTACCTAAGAGCACTGCAGGACATCTGGCATGCTTCATTCTAAAATGATGTTTATCCACAGAAACGCCGTCAGTGGAAGATGTATTGAGAAGCTGAAAGTCTATTAAGGGAGCAGGGGACAGCTGTCTACATTCTGTGTCGGGCCACGGAATGACGCAGCCATCCCCATCTGTGGCTCTGGTTCACAGAGCTCTGAATAAGAATTCAAGATCCAACTTCACTTGTTATGGAAAAGAAGGATGTTGAAAGAACCAAGTACCAACAGTCTCTTCTGCAAGGGTCTTTCACTGTCACCACTCTTCTTAACGTGAAATAGTTTGTGGGATATTTTTTATTCTCTTTAACAAATACTGTATATTCACCTCTTAATGCGACTTGGACAGCTATCTGTAGGGAATTACAATTGCACTTTGATATTCTGATTTATTTGTGAGGAGGCTTAGAGCTCACAAAAGTGCTAGGATGGGCTAGGGCTGATGTTGCTCCAGCTTCCCTGTTTGGCACTGTGCAGCCCTCTATTCTGGAACCTACAATGTGCGTCTATTCAGAATTCAGTGTCTCCTGAAGGAGATGGCTAATCAGGCTGGTCTGGGTGGGAGTTGAGGAGGTGGGGGTCATTCATTCTTTGTGTGTGTGTGTGTGTGTGTGTGTGTGTGTGTGTGTGTGGTATTGTTTCTAAAGAAAGTTTAAAGCCTCAGATTGACAAGCCCACAAAACAGAGCTTCCCAGAACAGCAGTATCACATGCCAAGGGGCAACCGCCCCCCCTTCTGCTAACCTGCCAACTCACAGTTTCAACCTGCGAGGGTCTGCCACCAAATTCAAGAGGTTAATTCAGTCCCTGGGCTCGCTCAATTCTTTGCCAGGAAGGAGGCCAATTAGTTTAAACTATACTGGCTAGTCTGCATCTCTCTTTCTCTTTTTTTTTTTTTTTCTAATGGGGTAGTTTTTTCTCTCCATCACTGGGATAATTTCGACCTCCAGTCCATTGCAGGTCACTACTGAATGGCTGTCAATCTCTTTAAAACACAGCTTAATGCAAACTATGGCCCGAGGTGAAAAGTTTAATCATTAGCTATTACAATCACCCAACTTCCCACTGGGATAGATTTGGTAATATTCACAGGACAACAAAGATAAGAATATTAAGCCTGAAATAATATCGCAAATATCTATTTAAAAGAAACATGGTCAATTAATTAGCAAACCCAGTTAGGTAGCCTCAGTTAACTTCTCATCTAATCCCTATTACAATAGTCTTATAAAACACCATCCCATCAATAAAATAATTATAAAAAAGCAAAATATTTTCAAACCAAAAAAAACCACTAAAATGTCAATTTCAAGATGTTCTTAGCACATGTGCATTTCTGTACATTCACAGACAAACATGTTTCATGTTTGAAAACTGATGTCTTAATCAAATTATAATGTATACTTACTGACATAAGACTCAACTCTCATTTTAGCCCCCAGATTAACTCCAAGTAATGCAAATGAGTGTGCAATGAAAAAAAGAAAAAGGTAAAAGGAATGCTTCTTATGTTTTCAAAGTTTAAGAAAATATACTATGGGGACCACATGGTGGTGCCGCTGGTTAAGCACACCCATTACAGTGTATGAGGACCCGGGTTCGAGCCTCCCAGTCCCCACCTGCAGGGGGAAGGCTTTGCGAGTTGTGACGCAGTATTGCAGGTGTCTCTCTGTCTCTCTCCCTCTCTACCTCCCCCTCACCCCATGATTTATGGTTGTCTCTATCAAATAGGTAAATAAAAATAACACACAAAATTTAAAAGGAAAATGTACTATGCGAATAGAATGCTACGGGGCCAGGTGGTGGTGCACCTGGTTGAGGGCACATGTTATAATGTGCAAGGACCCAGGTTCAAGCCCTGGTCCCCATCTGCAGGGGGAAGCTTTGCAAGTGGTGAAGCAGGGCTGCAGGCATCTCTCTCATACACTGTCTCCCCCTTGCTCTCCATTTATGGCTGTCTCTATGCAATAAATAAATAAAGAGAATTTAAAAAATTTTTAAAACACCAAATAGAATGATACTAAGTCTAATCCCTAGACCCCAGACAGAGTGTAGAGACGACAGAATAGTTCACTGTTACCACACTTCGTGTGCTTATTGGCCTAAAGTAGAAATATTAAATGAAGCAATATTTGAACTCCTCACAATCAATCATACTTGAAGAAGTGTGAGTTAATAGAATGAGCTTGGATAGCCGGAAGCAGGACAGAGCCTGAGGCATCTGAGGGCAGAGGGGCAGGAAGAAGAGGAGTCACAGCCCAGACCCTGCTGCTGAAGACGACCAGAGATAGTATTTTCATGGCCAACAGCGTGTCTGCTTGTCTGTTTTTATTTTATTAGTGGGTAGAGACAGAAATTGAGAGAGGAGGGGGAGACAGAGTGAGAGAGACAGGAAGACATCTGCAGCCCTATTTCACTGCTCCTGAAGCTTCTTCCCCCTCTGCAGGTGGGGACCAGGGGCTTGAACCCCAGTCCTTGAACACTGTCATGGGAGCGCTTAACAGGGTGCACCACCGCCTGGCTTTGGGAATATCAGCAGTATGTCTACAGCCCGAGCACTCCACTTGACGCCCTACACGCCCCAAGACAATGGGTCTGAAACATGTTGACTTCAGACTTGAAAACTGCAGAGAAGAATAGAGGTGGTAAGACGTGATATTTGAGCGGGCCACACTTATTCCTACAACATTCAGAAATGCTAAGGCTGGCTCCCCCCGCCCCCCAGGACTACATATCCACGGGTTTGTAACTTGAGTTTTCTTAGTTTACTCTTGGAGGGCAGTAGAGAAGACAAGAATAGTATAGTTTGGAAACTAAAAACAGAATTAGAAACACGTTAAAAAACAAACCAAGTTCAAGTAATTCCTTCCCCGTGTGCATCCTCAGAAGTCACATCCTTCTAAGTGCGTCAGAGAGATGTGCGCATAGTTCCACATTTTCTTTTCTTATTTAAATTTCTATATTTTTTATGTTCCCTTTTGTTGCCCTTGTCGTTTAACATTGTTGTTATTGATGTCGTCACTGTTGGACAGGACAGAGAGAAATGGAGAGAGGAGGGAAAGACAGAGAGGGGGAGAGAAAGACAGACACCTGCAGACCTGCTTCACAGCCTGTGAAGCGACTCCCCTGCAGGTGGGGAGCCGGGGGCTCGAGCCGGGATCCTTATGCCGGTCCTTGCGCTTAACCCACTGCACCACCGCCCGAATCCCAATAGTTCCATATTTTCAAGGACTGATAGCCACTTTTACGCGTGTGAATCCTTAAAGAGACAAAAAATATAACATTATTTATACTACACACAATTACAGCATAATTATATAGTACCTAAGACACAGTTCATAAGATATAGCTTAAGAGTGAGCCTGCCAAACATAAGCCAGTCCAAATGTTTTCTCATTACTTTTACGACAGAGCTAGAGAAGAGCCAGAGAACCACTGAGCCCCAGTACATGCGTTGCCAGGGACCTTAGTAAACACGAAGAAGCCCATTAATTGTTCAAAGCCTTGCAGCACACAGATTTTCATGCAACGACGGTCAAACTCGCAGCTGTGTCTGCCTATTAGCAGTACCAAGCACTCTTTCGTCTTTTCTCGTATTTATGTCTTAAATATTTATAAAGCCATGGGCAGGAGCAGCCAGACTAGGTAGAATGGGGCCAGCATGCCTGAGGCCACAGTTCAAATCCCTGATACTGGGTATTTCAAAACCAGTGTTCCTGTTTATCTCCACCTCTCTCTGAGAGTCTCTCTGTCTCTCTCCCTCTTGCAAAATAAACAAATAATCTTGTAAAAATCAGCAAGTATCACAGAACAGAGATTGTGTTCTACTTAGTGTATCATATGAGGGTGGTCATTATAGCTGGTTATATATTGCAAAACTTGGCCACCTGGTTCAGGTGAATATCTGAAGCACTTTACAGTCAGAAAGCTTAACTGATCTTCTTCTGCATCCAATCATACAGCCTTTTTTCTATGTTCTTTTAGGGACTATAAGCATCTACACTGTGGATCAAAAGTAGGCCACCTAAGCTAGTCACTCAGCAATATTCTCCAAGAATGGTCTGCTAAGTATAATGCTAGGGGGACTCCTTAAGACGAAGAGAAAGATTCTGAGCCAGTGAGATAGCTCACATGCATAGTGTGCTGGTTCACCGTGTGTGCAGCCCAGGGCCAAACCCAGCCCACATCACCCTGAAGGGAGCTTCAGAGCTGTAAGGGCTCTCTCGCTCTCCCCCCCCCCTCATTCTCTCATTCTCTCTCTCTCTCTCTCTCATTCTCTCTCTCTGTTTCTGTGTTGCTATCTAAAATTTTATTTATGCAAATATTATTGTCCTAGCCTTTCCTGCCAAAGAGAAAAGGCTCACTCTTTTATAGGGATCATAATGACAGCTGCCTCCTAGAGTCAGTCTGAAGGTGGAATACCATACTCCTCTAGGAATGTCTCTACTAGGAAGGAAGGAAGGAAGGAAGGAAGGAAGGAAGGAAGGAAGGAAGGAAGGAAGGAAGGAAGGAAGGGGAAAACTGGCAGCAATATATCACTGTGCAGGTGGGCATTCAGCCCCAGGGCCCAGGGGTAAGCATGGCATGTTTCAAAGAGCAGTGCTGCTTTGTCCAATAAAACTGACTGTCACAAAAAAAACACTATTATTGTTTACCCTAACTTTTAAGAAATAAGTACTTCAGTATTCACACACTATTTCAGATCAATGTTGTATTTTTATTATAGCATTCTACTGGTGATGCTTTTTATATGCTGATCCCCCAGATCAGCTCAGAACTCTACAGAAGCAGAGATGACAGGAAAATGAAGATTTATCCCACCAGAATTCTGCTCCCCATAAAGATCTTCAGCCCAGACTCCCAGAGGGATAAAGAACAGGGAGGCTTCCAGTGGGGGGAGGGACACGGAACTCTGGTGGTGGGAGCTGTGTGGGACTGTGCCCCTGTGATCTTACAATCTTGTCCATCATCGTGAAATCCCTAATAAAAATTTTAGGGGGTCGGGCGGTGGCGCAGTGGGTTAAACGTGGTGCAAAGCGCAGGACGGGCGTAAGGATCCCGGTTTGAGCCCCCGGCTCCCCACCTGCAGGGGAGTCGCTTCCCAGGCGGTGAAGCAGGTCTGCAGGTGGCTGTCTTTCTCTCCCCCTCTCTGTCTTCCCCTCCTCTCTCCATTTCTCTCTGCCCTATCCAACAATGACAACAACATCAGCAATGGCAATAATAATAACCACAACGAGGCTACAACAAGGGCAACAAAAGGGGGAAAAATGGCCTCCAGGAGCGGTGGATTCATGGTGCAGGCACCGAGCCCAGCAATAACCCTGGAGGAAAAAAAAAAAAAAGATTTATTTAAAAAAAATTTAAAGGAAGAGAGAAGAAAAGCCAAGTCATAATGCATGTGCACTAATGCCCCTCGAGTGGCATAAAGACACTGGGATGACTGAGATGGGAAGCTGAAGGGAGTTTCCCACTGAAACTCCAGCACAGGATTCACTCTGGGAACCCAGCAGCAACCCCCGTGACAAGGATGTAGCTGCCAGTTCAGTTCCTGATGCCCACAAAAGGGGCACTGGGAGGAGGGCCCGCCTTGCTATGCCCGCGACCCAGGTTTGAGTCCAGCCCCCCACCACACTGAAGAAACTTCAGTGCTGAGGCGTCTCCCTCTTTCTCTGTCTCCCTCCTTCTGAAAAAGTGTGTCCGCAACAGTGAAGCTCTGACACGGACCAAAAAACAAACAAACAAAAAAAAAACAGACCTAAGCAGACAAATAAAGAAGTAACGGTGGTGTAAAGTCTGCAAGAGTAGCCGGCAGCTCTGAGCCGTGTCAGCGCCACTGAGCCCACGACTCCGGGATGGGGCAGGACTCCCGAGTGTCCACACAGCCGTGACCTGCACTGAGAGCAGGTCTGATGCCGCCGTCCAGACCAGAGGGGCAACAGCTCTGCCCTCACAGTCCTGCTGCACCGCACCACCACGTGTGTGTGTGCGTGTGTGTGTGTGTGTGTGTGTGTGTGTGTGTGTCTTTGTGTGAGTGTGTGTGTATGAGTGTGTGTGTGTGAGTGTGTGTGTGAGAGTGTGTGTGAGTGTGAGTTTGTGAGTGTGTGTGTATGTGGGAGTGTGTGTGAGTATGAGTGTCTGTGTGTTGTGAGTGAGTGTGAGTCTGTATGTGTGTGGGTGAGTGTGTGTGAGTGTAGTGAGTGTGTGTGAGTGTGTGTGTGAGTGAGAGTCTGTACGTGTCTGGGTGATTGTGTGTGTGAGTGTTTGTGTGTGTGAGTGTGTGTGAGTGTGTGTGAATGAGTGTGAGTCTGTATGTGTCTGGGTGAGTGTGTGTGTGAGTGTGAGTTAGTGTGTGTGTGAGTGTGTGTGAGTGTGTGTGTGTGTGAGTGTGTGTGTGAGTGTGTGTGTGAGTGTGTGTGTGAGTGTGTGTGTGAGTGTGTGTGAGTGCGTGTGAGTGTGTGTGTGAGTGTGTGTGAGTGTGTGTGTGTATGAGTGTGTGTGTGTGAGTGTGTGTGTGTATGAGTGTGTGTGTGTATGAGTGTGAGTGAGTGTGAGTGAGTGTGTGTGTGTGAGTGTGTGTGAGTGTGTGTGAGTGTGTGTGTGTGAGTGTGTGTGAGTGTGTGTGTGTGAGTGTGTGTGAGTGTGTGTGTATGAGTGTGTGTGTGAGTGTGTGTATGAGTGTGAGTGAGTGTGAGTGAGTGTGTGTGTGCGTGCGTGCGTGTGTGTGTGTGTGTGTGTGTGTGTGAGATTCCGGCAGCTAGTTTTCAAAATCCTTCTGGCTGTGTGCTGACGTCTTTCAGAACGTGGCTACAGGCCGCCTTTGCGTTTGCCTCTCTGGAATCGCCCAGCTCCTTCAGACACATGTGGCTGACAGCTGTCTTCTCGTTGCCCATGGATCAATCAATTTGGATACAAAGAAAAAAGACTTCAACTCTTGTGAACAGAGAAATACTGACAGAAAGTACAATTCAGTCAAGTCACCTGAGAGTTCTAAAAGTAAAGATGACTTTCCACACAAAATTTCTTTTTAATTTTTTTCCCCTCAACTTAATTTTAAAGTCCCACGAAAGCAGAGCAGGCTTTGTTCCACTTCAGGTTCATCAGGAAGCTACCAACAGAGGATGAAAGGCAAAACCGACTTATTTCACCTATTAACTATAGAAGCTGGAGGTGGGGTGTACAGGTCCTGGAACAGGGTGGCAGAGGACGGAGTGAGGTTGTGTTGTTGTGTGGAAAACTGAGAAGTGTTATGTATGTACAAACTATTATTGTGTATACTGCCGACTATAAAATACTGATCCCCCAATGAATTTTTTCCTCCAGGGTTATTGCTGGGCTCAGTGCCTGCACCATGAATCCACCCCTCCTGGAGGCCATTTTTTCCCCCTTTTGTTGCCCTTGTTGTTGTAGCCTCGTTGTGGTTATCATTATTGCCATTGTTTTTGTTTTTGTTTTTGTTTCCCTCCAGGGTTATTGCTGGGCTCGGTGCCTGCACCATGAATCCACCGCTTCTGGAGGCCATTTTCCCCCTTTTGTTCCCCTTGTTGTTGTAGCCTCATTATGGTTACTATTATTGTCATTGTTGATGTTTTTCTTTGTTGGATAGGACAGAGAGAAATGGAGAGAGGAGGGGAAGACAGAGAAGAGGAGAGAAAGACAGACACCTGCAGACCTGCTTCACCACCTATAAAGCGACTCCCCTGCAGGTGGGGAGCAGGGGCTCAAACCGGGATCCTTACGCAGGTCCTTGTGCTTTGCGCCACGTGCGCTTAACCCACTGCGCCACTGCCCGATCTCCGACCCCCCAATAAATTTTAAAAACTATAGAAGCTAAAGGGAAATTGGACATTCTTCTCTTCGTATATGCATCAATAAAACTCCACAGTTTGGTCAAAAGCTGATTTGGGTGACTACTTAAATAACTCTAGCCATGTCTCCGCTGTGCTTTTGCATCTACAGCTAGAAGCACAAAGAGGAAGACAGAGGAGAAGTCTTAGCAAGGGCAAAGAAAGGTCTCTACTGACCAGCTTGAAGGCACAGTGATGTGGGAAATACTCCCAGATTCGAGGCTCCGGAGTCCCAAGTTCATTCAGCTGCCATTGCTGAGCAGTCATGCTCTGGAGAAAGATGGGGGAGAGGGAGGGAGTCAGCCACTGACTCTAAAGGGTAAAGTTCCAAGAGGCTGGCTTTAACTCAAATTTTATCTGTATTCACAGTTATTATTTTCAAATCAGCTGTCCAGCTAGGACACAACTGCGGTTGACAGTGAGTAATTAAAAATGACTTTCATTTTAGGAGATTTTTGTATGGTTAGTCTTGTTTGCATCTGATAGAATTATTGAAAGCCAAACTTCACACAGAAATTGACCCAGATCAGTTTCTGTCCCGATTCACTCTGTTCCTGATCTTCCCAACCGCCCTCCTTCCTCCTTCCAAAAGCTTTCATGGTAGAAGAGTAGTGATTAACGCCTTTAAAATTCTGGCTTCACAACTTCAGACACACAACAGACTGCATTATACTTGGGGGGAAAAGTCTGTTCAGAGACCAGTTGAGATCTACATCCACTTGGCCAGACTAATATTTACCTCTAATCTTTCCTAAAACTAAAGCTATACATACTGTCAGGTGTTATGCTATTAAGCTGTACACTGATTTTTTTTTTCTCACTTGTCTTTGGAGTATACTTTCTAGTATTTTCTCTTTTTAAAAAATATTTATTTATTCCCTTTTGTTGCCCTTGTTTTACTATTGTAGTTATTATTATTGTTATTGATATTGGCTTTCTTGGATATGACAGAGAGAAATGGAGAGAGGAGGGGAAGAGAAAGACACCTGCAGACCTGCTTCACTGCTTGTGAAGCGACTCCCCTGAAGGTGGGGAGCCAGGGGCTCAAACTGGAATCCTTATGCTGGTCCTTGTGCTTTGTGCCACATGTGCTTAACCTGCTGCACTACATCCCAACTCCCCATGGGTCTTTTTTTAAGATTTCCCTGAACAGACAACCCCACCAATGTGTCCTGGAGCTCCACTTCCCCAGAGCCCTGCCCCACTAGGGAAAGAGAGAAACAGGCTGGGAATGTGGATCCACCTGTCAACACCCATGTTCAGCGGGGAAGCAATGACAGAAGCCAGACCTTCCACCTTCTGCACCCCACAATGACCCTGGGTCCATACTCCCAGAGGGATAGAGAATAGGAAAGTTATCAGGGGAGGGGATGGGATACAGAGATCTGGTGGTGGGAATTGTGTGGAGTTGTACCCCTCTTATCCTATGCTTTTGTCAGTGTTTCCTTTTTATAAATAAAGGAAAAAATCTTGTACTTATTTATTATTGGATAAAAACAGAGAAATTGGGGGGAGATCTAGAGGGAGAGACGTCTATGTTCACAGCAACATAATTTCAAATAGCTCAAACTTGGAAGCAACCCAGATGTCCAAAGACAGATGAGCAACAAAGAAGCACACACACACACACACACACACACACACTCTCTCTCTCTCTCTCACACACACAAACACTCACACACACATTCACACTCACACACTCAAACACTCACACATTCATAAACACCCACTCACACACACACACACATATTCACACACACACACGCACACACACTCACACACACAAACTCACACACATGCGCGCACACACACTCACACACATACACACTCATACACACATTCACACACACACACTCTCACACACATTTACACACACTCACACACATTTACACTCACACACACTCACACACACATTCACACACACACACACTCTCACACACACTCACACACACATTCACACACACTCACACACACACCAATACACTCTCACACACACTCACACACAATCACACACACACACTCACACTCACACACACATTCACACACACACTCACACACATTCATACACTCACAAACACACACTCACACACTCACATTCACACACACATTCACACACACACTTTACCCACTTATTAAAAAGGTTGAAGGTCTTTCCTTCACCTCATCCCTCACTCTAGATGGAACTTGAAGGCCTCTTCAGTCAGATAAGCCAAAAAGAGAAATACTGCAAAGAGAACAAATAGCGTGTTATCTCACTTGCAGTTGGAACTTAAGAAACAAGGACAGAGAGGGGAAACACAGAGTGAAGCTTGGACTCAGTGAGGTCCATGGAACCAGAACAAAAGACTCTGAGGAAAGAGTGGAGGGAGGCTGAGAGTCTGGGGAGCCTGGTGCAGGACAGTGGGAAAGCGCCCAAGTCAGGTAAGAGTCTTCTGCAGACACCTGTGACGGGGAGATGAGAAGCAGCAGCCATGTGCCAGCAGCTGGACTGTGACCCACTCACCCCAGTGAATCGGTGATACGTAAATAAATAAAGTGGTGATGAAGTTGCCCATCTATGTCATGTCCCGTGTCACTCAACACCTGTTCTTAACTGACCTAGCCACACTGAATTACTCGCAACTCCCCAAAATGAGTCACTCACCATTCCACTTCTAGACTTACTGTCATTATTCCCTCTCTGTCAAAATGACTTTTCCTGATTTTCTTGGCTTAGAGAAATGGACCTTCCAAATTAGAGCCCATGTTTTTAAAAAATGAACAAATAAAGACAATTAATATAATAATGAAATAAAATAGCATGTGTAAAAGGCATGGTACATTATGGAAAGTGAAGAAGAACCTGGTGCATACTTTTAATCAATGTCATGGGTGCAGTTTTCTAAAAAGGTGTGTAGGGGAAAAAAGGCATTAAATAGGCCCCTCCTCACTAAGTTCCACTGGTATTGTAAAAGTAAAAACTTGAATGAAGAAAGCAAAAAAAGAAAGTCTCAGATGGGAGTCTACTGAAATCCTTAAAGATGGGAGTCTACTGAAATCCTTGACTAAGACAGAGCAGGACACACTTGACAAGCCACGGGGGCAAATAATTAGCCCAAGGAGAATGCAAAGGGGAGACTGTTACTCCTGCCTCTCTGTGCGACTAAGTCGTTCTGATAGCACACGTCCCCTCGCAGGCCTCCTTCCTTCGTCGGCCTCCTGGAAGGCAGGGACAGTATGGAATGACTTACAGGCTGAAACAGCTAACAGCTAAGGCTGTGTCTGCAGGAGGAGTGAGGTTCCAATCCTGCCTCTGCTGTCGCCAGCCGTGTGCTTGAGGCACTGTTCTCACTTCCCGCTTGCAGGTGGGAGCAGTCACCCCAGACCTGCTGCAAGGACTAAGTGGAAACAATGGCAGTGCGACAGAGTCGGTGTGTGCTGACAGTAAGGGGTTAGCAACGAGTCGCTATTGATAAGTGCTTGTTTTGATATCATTAAGGTCTCTAATGCACTTGAATTCTATGGAATGTGTTTTTAAAGAATCCATCATCCCACAGAAGAGTCTTAGATAGTCAAAGATTAACTGCAGGCTAGTGAAAATGTCAGCAGGGAAGAGGTAGTCCTGGGGGCGGGCACTGGGTGCAGGAAGATATGTGAGTGGGTAGTTATAAACATCTCACTCGCGTCAGCACACCAGGTATATGGCAGCTCTGAAGGGGCCAGGCAGTGGCACACCAGGCTGAGCGTACACAGGACCATGCACAAGGACCCAAATTGGATTCGCAATCCCCCACATGCAGGGGGATACCTCACTTGTGGTATTGCACATCTGCAGTTACCTGTCTTTCTCTGCCCTCCATATCTCCACCTCGCCTCTCAATTTCTCTCCCTTCTATCAGATGAAATAGAAAGAAAGGAAAAGACAGCACGTGGGAGCAGTGGATTCATCCTGTAGAAATCAAGCCCAGTGGATCAGGTGGCAATTGAAAAAAAAAAAAAGACAAACTGTGGAGAATGTGAGACTGCCATGCAGGAGAACCTGACTGTCTCTGTGATGCCCACTGGGTGCCTGACTGTCTCTGTGATGCCCACTGGGTGTCTGACTGTCTCTGTGATGCCCACTGGGTGCCTGACTGTCTCTGTGATGCCCACTGGGTGTCTGACTGTCTCTGTGATGCCCACTGGGTGTCTGACTGTCTCTGTGATGCCCACTGGGTGTCTGACTGTCTCTGTGATGCCCACTGGGTGTCTGACTGTCTCTGTGATGCCCACTGGGTGTCTGACTGTCTCTGTGATGCCCACTGGGTGTCTGACTGTCTCTGTGATGCCCACTGGGTGTCTGACTGTCTCTGTGATGCCCACTGGGTGTCTGACTGTCTCTGTGATGCCCACTGGGTGCCTGACTGTCTCTGTGATGCCCACTGGGTGTCTGACTGTCTCTGTGATGCCCACTGGGTTCCTGACTGTCTCTGTGATGCCCACTGGGTGCCTGACTGTCTCTGTGTGATGCCCACTGGGTGTCTGACTGTCTCTGTGATGCCCACTGGGTGTCTGACTGTCTCTGTGATGCCCACTGGGTGCCTGACTGTCTCTGTGTGATGCCCACTGGGTGCCTGACTGTCTCTGTGATGCCCACTGGGTGCCTGACTGTCTCTGTGATGCCCACTGGGTGCCTGACTGTCTCTGTGATGCCCACTGGGTGCCTGACTGTCTCTGTGATGCCCACTGGGTGCCTGACTGTCTCTGTGTGATGCCCACTGGGTGTCTGACTGTCTGTGTGATGCCCGCTGGGTGCCTGACTGTCTCTGTGTGATGCCCGCTGGGTGCCTGACTGTCTCTGTGATGCCCACTGGGTGCCTGACTGTCTGTGTGATGCCCACTGGGTGCCTGACTGTCTCTGTGATGCCCACTGGGTGCCTGACTGTCTCTGTGATGCCCACTGGGTGCCTGACTGTCTCTGTGATGCCCACTGGGTGCCTGACTGTCTCTGTGATGCCCACTGGGTGTCTGACTGTCTCTGTGATGCCCACTGGGTGCCTGACTGTCTCTGTGTGATGCCCGCTGGGTGCCTGACTGTCTCTGTGATGCCCACTGGGTGCCTGACTGTCTCTGTGATGCCCACTGGGTGCCTGACTGTCTCTGTGATGCCCACTGGGTGCCTGACTGTCTCTGTGATGCCCACTGGGTGCCTGACTGTCTCTGTGATGCCCGCTGGGTGCCTGACTATCTCTGTGATGCCCGCTGGGTGCCTGACTGTCTCTGTGTGATGCCCGCTGGGTGTCTGACTGTCTGTGTGATGCCCACTGGGTGCCTGACTGTCTCTGTGACGCCCGCTGGGTGCCTGACTGTCTCTGTGATGCCCACTGGGTGTCTGACTGTCTCTGTGATGCCCACTGAGTGCCTGACTGTCTCTGTGATGCCCACTGGGTGTCTGACTGTCTCTGTGATGCCCACTGAGTGCCTGACTGTCTCTGTGATGCCCACTGGGTGTCTGACTGTCTCTGTGATGCCCACTGGGTGTCTGACTGTCTCTGTGATGCCCACTGGGTGTCTGACTGTCTCTGTGATGCCCACTGGGTGTCTGACTGTCTCTGTGATGCCCACTGGGTGTCTGACTGTCTCTGTGATGCCCACTGGGTGTCTGACTGTCTCTGTGATGCCCACTGGGTGTCTGACTGTCTCTGTGATGCCCACTGGGTGTCTGACTGTCTCTGTGATGCCCACTGGGTGCCTGACTGTCTCTGTGATGCCCACTGGGTTCCTGACTGTCTCTGTGATGCCCACTGGGTGTCTGACTATCTCTGTGATGCCCACTGGGTGCCTGACTGTCTCTGTGTGATGCCCGCTGGGTGCCTGACTGTCTCTGTGATGCCCACTGGGTGTCTGACTGTCTGTGTGATGCCCACTGGGTGTCTGACTGTCTCTGTGTGATGCCCACTGGGTGTCTGACTGTCTCTGTGATGCCCACTGGGTACCTGACTGTCTCTGTGATGCCCACTGGGTGCCTGTCTCTGTGATGCCCACTGGGTGCCTGACTGTCTCTGTGATGCCCACTGGGTGCCTGACTGTCTCTTTGTGATGCCCACTGGGTGTCTGACTGTCTCTGTGATGCCCACTGGGTACCTGACTGTCTCTGTGATGCCCACTGGGTGCCTGACTGTCTGTGTGATGCCCACTGGGTGCCTGACTGTCTCTGTGATGCCCACTGGGTGCCTGACTGTCTCTGTGATGCCCACTGGGTGCCTGACTGTCTCTGTGATGACCACGGGGTGCCTGACTATTTCTGTGATGCCCACTGAGTGTCTGACTGTCTCTGTGATGCCCGCTTGGTGTCTGACTGTCTCTGTGATGCCTACTGGGTGTCTGACTGTCTGTGTGATGCCCACTTGGTGCCTGACTGTCTCTGTGATGCCCACTGAGTGCCTGACTGTCTCTGTGATGCCCACTGGGTGCCTTATTGTCTCTGTGATGCCCACTGGGTACCTGACTGTCTCTGTGATGCCCACTGGGTGTCTGTCTCTGTGATGCCCACTGGGTGTCTGACTGTCTCTGTGATGTCCACTGGGTGTCTGACTGTCTCTGTGATACCCACTGAGTGCCTGACTGTCTCTGTGATGCCCACTGGGTACCTGACTGTCTCTGTGATGCCCACTGGGTACCTGACTGTCTCTTTGTGATGCCCACTGGGTACCTCACTGTCTGTGTGATGCCCACTGGGTATCTGACTGTCTCTGTGTGATGGCCACTGGGTGCCTGTCTCTCTGTGATGCCCGCTGGGTGCCTGTCTGTGTGATGCCCACTGGGTGTCCCTGGGTTCCTGGCTGTCTCTGTGTGATGCCTGCTGGATGGGTGCCTGACTGTCTCTGTTATGCCCACTGGATGTCCCTGGGTGCCTCGCTAAGTACTAAGTGTATCCTACAGGTCATGTTTAAGCAGAAAAATCAACACAGTGATATTTTCATTTCATATGTATCTTTTCTGACCATGAGGTAGTGAAATTAGATATCAACCACAAAAAGAAATGAAGAAATACACCCAAACTATGGAGAATGAACGATATACTTCTGACTAATAACTGAGTCACTGAACAAATCAAAAGGGAATGAAAAATTACATGGAGAACAATGAAAATGAAGACACCAACTACCAGGCCCTGTGGGATGCAGCAAAAGCTGTCCTAAGAGGGAAATTTATAGCAATACCGACCCACATTAACAAACAGCAAAGATGTCAAGTAAGCTACCTAACGTTACCATTGGACCACCCAGAAAAGGAACAACAAAGAGCCCAAAGGCCATAGGAGGACAGAATAGTCTAAGTCAGAGCAGAAATTAATGAAATGGAATCCAGAAAGATGATTCAAAAGATTAATGAAACCGAGAACTGGTTGATAAATAAAATAGATAAATCACTAGCTAGACCCACAAAGAGGAAAGAGAGAAATCTGTGATAAAAACAATCTGGAACGAGAAAGATAAAATCACATGAAGATGGAGAGATACAAAGAACCATCTGTGAATATTATGAGCATCTCTGTGGAAATAAACTGGACAACCCAGAAGAGACAGATGCATTTCTAGAATCACACCACCTGCCAAGCCTGACCCAAGAGGAAGTAGATAGTTTAAAGAAGACCATGTCTTGTTTAGAAATTTAATTGAGAATCAAAAATTAACCCAACTATAAATCCCAAGCCCAGACAGCTTTATTACTGAATTCTATAAGATGTTCACAGAATTAGCACCAATTCTCCACAAGCTGTTCCAGAAAACTGGAGAAGGGCAAACACTACCAAACACATTCTATGAGGTGAAAATCACTCTGATTCCCAAGACAGGAAGGGACTCTGCCTGAAAAGAAAACTGTAGATCAGTATCCCTGATGAACATTGATGCAAAGATCCTGAACAAGATCTTAGCAAGTCAAATTCAACAGCATGTCAAGAGAATACTTCACCAAGACCAAGTGCAATTCATCCCTGGGTTATAGGGATGGTCCAACATTCGCAAGTCCGCCAGTGGAATTGATAATATCAACAAAAAGGAAGGTAAAAACCACATGGTCATATCAACTGATGCCAAAAATCCTTTCGGCAAGATCCAACACCCCTTTGTAACTGAGGCCCTTCCGAAACGGGGAATAGAAGAGCCCAAGTTTTGGAACACAAAGGGACAAAAGTAGGAGTATTTTTATTTACTCAGGCATAGCAAGAGAGTGTGAAGCACTTGACGGTAAAAAGACAATTTTAGAGAAATGTAGCACCTCTACCTTTGGAGAACTAATGCCACTCAAATACCCATTTCTACCCTGGTTACATTGTATCTTGCAATTATTTATTTATTTATTTATTTATTCCCTTTTGTTGCCCATGTTTTATTGTTATAGTTATTATTATTGATGTTGTTGTTGTTGGAAAGGACAGAAAGAAATGGATAGAGGAGGGGAAGATAGAGAGAGGAAGAGAAAGACAGACACCTGCAGACCTGCTTCACCACCTGTGAAGCAACTCCCCTGCAGGTGGGAGGCCGGGGGCTCGAACAGGGATCCTTACTTACACCAGTCCTTGCACTTTGTGCCACATGCGCTTAACCTGTATCTTGCAATTTTATATCAATCTCATCATTATTGCTGCTGATGGTTATGATATAGGCTGTTGTAGATAGTTTGCAGAAAACATCCACGAATGTCTCTTCCGTCGGTTTTCACAAGAAATATATAAAAAGTCTACAAGAGTTCTTATTTCTACTTTTATAGATGAGAAAGCTGGGAATCTCAAAATATAACCTCAAGTAAACTACAAAGTTAGATTCCAAACAGGTATTTTAACTCTAAGACTTCACCACATTCATTCTAACTTCATATTCTATATTTGACCTAAAGATATTATCCGGAACAGTGCTTGTCTTTCACTCAATCACCTATCAATGCCAAGCTACCTATTTTCTTGAAATTTAATTGGCTTTGACATAATTTCAGTTATCGGGAGACTCTCACTGATTGACTTATTATTAATTAAACTTTACTGTAAATATACATACAATAAATGTGTGTATGAAATATATATGATTTAAAAATTCAGGTACTGAGGCAGGCATTCTAGATATGATCTCAGTTCTACCCAGCAGCTCTGTGGCACTGCACAAATTAATTCATTTCTCTGACATCCAATACTCTGCAAAGTAAAGATAATGATCTACTTGACAAAATTGTTGTAAAGCATAAGTAATTTAATACTTTTAAAGTACTTGGGATGATAATATGCAACAGGCACTCAAGACAGTCAAGACTATTACTTTCATTATAATCAGTCAGTAAGAAATGTATTATTACAAGGCTATTTTATTTGGCCTCAAGAATTCTGTTTACTCAATTACACACATGTAAATATATAACAATGAAGTTGCTCAACAGAAAATGATATTTAAGTCTATAGAGGGAGCAAAGTTCCTCGCACTTCATGCATAAGCGAATGGTGACACTGTACTTCTCCAGCGTGACCACACCTCATTTTCGGACCTATAACCAAAAGGATGCCTTATGTGACTTAAACATAAATGACTAAAGTCATGGGCCTAGGGTAACCCTAAAATAGACTTCCTGGCTTCTCCCCGCATGAAGACACCTAATTTCATTTGCTCTATTCCTACCTTTGGGTCCCTGTTTATTGAACAATTTGCTTTATTTCTTACCACCTTTCAGAGACCAAATTTTAGATGCTACCATGTATGCTTCCATCCTGACTTCCCTGGGCAGACGCCCTCACCCATGTGTCCTGCAGCCTCCCCTCCCCAGAGCCCTGCCCCACTAGGGACAGACAGACACAGGCTGGGGGTGTGGGTCCCCCTGCCAACACCCATGTCCAGTGGAGAAGCAATGACAGAAGCCAGAACTCCCACCTTCTGCTCCCCATAGAGAATTTAGGTCCATTTTCCTAGAGGAATAAAGAACAGGGAAGCTTCCAGTGGAGGGGAGGGGAAACAGAGCTCTGGTGGTGGAAACTGTGGAATTGTGCCCTTGTGACCTCACTGAGTCCAAGCTTCACTCTGTGTTTCCCCTCTCTGTCCTTGTTTCTTAAGTTCCAACTGCAAGTGAGATAACACGCTATTTGTTCTCTTTGCAGTATTTCTCTTTTTGGCTTATCTGACTGAAGAGGCCTTCAAGTTCCATCTAGAGTGAGGGATGAGGTGAAGGAAAAACCTTCAACCTTTTTAATAAGTGGGTAAAATATGTGTGTGTGTGTGTGTGTGTGTGTGTGTGTGTGTATGTGTGTGTGTGAATGTGTGTGAGTGTTTGTGTGTGACTGTGTGTGAGTGTGTGTGAGTGTGTGTGTGTGTCAGTGTGTGTGTTTGAGTGTGTGAGTGTGTGTGTTTGAGTGTATGGGTGTGTGTGTTTGAGTGTGTGAGTGTGTGTGAATGTGTGTGTGTGACCATTAAAGAGAGTATCACAAAGTCACACTAATATCCACCTCACAGGTAAGCACAGAAGGGTCACTTACTCAGCAAGTTCCTCTGGGTGGGGTGTAGGTGACTGACTGGCTAAGCAGTGATGCCGTTCCAGGGGATATGAACTTCTAAAAAGTCAAGCAAATGCAAGCATGAAACATTCAGCCAAACTACTAAACGTGGCCACAGCCAGCTGCAGCATAGATTACAATACTGAGAAGTACCTGTGAGCATGTTCCCACACACATTACAGTGCTCAAGGACCCAGGTTCAAGGCCCTGGCCCCCATTTGCAGGCAGTGAAGCATCCTTTTGGACACAGGCATCCGTTTGGAACAACAGTTTCCAATAAAAAAACACAGTCTTAAAATTTCCACTTTGTTTTCTCACTTGAAGAATCAATCTGATGGTTATAAAATCTATGCACAGTTATTAGGTAATTTCAAACATTGGAGTTTTTCAAATTTGCTAAGAAAGTCTTCAGAGATCCAGGTGAAGGCTGCTTCATAGCTGGGGCTAGCTCACCGAGACAGCAGACAGCTCCCCTGAATTTGGAGCCTGCACCACAGGAAGAGACCGCGGAGTGCTCAGGGAATGGCAGCGCAGTGGTGTCACCTCTCCCCTTTGTAGACAGTTGGTTGAATGAATGACCATATAAAGGAACAAATCCAGGTTGGCCACTCTGTGTTCCCCCACATGTGAGCGATTCTGAATCCACCCTCCACCACACATTATTATTTTAAAATCTCAATCCTCTTCAGATATCACGTTGCAGATGCTGCCATGACACCAACCTGACTTCCCTGGGCAGACGCCCTCACCCATGTGTCCTAGAGCCTCCCCTCCCCAGAGCCCTGCCCCACTAGGGACAGACAGACACAGGCTGGGGGTGTGGATCCACCTGCCAACACCCATGTCTAGTGGAGAAGCAATGACAGAAGCCAGAAGCCAGACCTCCCACCTTTTGCTCCCCATAAAGAATTTGGGTCCAGACTCCCAGAGGGATAAAGAACAGGGAAGCTTCCAGTGGAGGGGATGGGACATGGACCTCTGCTGGTGGGAAGTATGTGGAATTGTACCCCTCTTATCCCACAATCTTGTCAGTCATTATTAAATCACTAATAAACCATTATAAAAAATAAATTCACTGCGCAAAGTGCAAGGACCAGCATAAAGATCCTGGTTCGAGCCCCCGGCTCCCCACCTGCAGGGGAGTCGCCTCACAGGCGGTGAAGCAGGTCTGCAGGTATCTGTCTTTCTCTCCCCCTCTCTGTCTTCCCCTCTTCTCTCCATTTCTCTGTGTCCTAGCTGACAACAACAACATCAATAATAATAATAACTACAACAATAAAACAAGGGCAACAAAAGGGAATAAATAAATAAATATTAAAAGTAAAAAATAAATTCACAAAGATGTTCTGCAAAGTATTCTTCACAGTGGTGAAAATTTCAGACTGCTTTGAATAGCTCAGTTGAAAGTAATGATGAACTTGCTGTCCCCAGTGAGGATGCTCCCTGGTCATTTCAGTAGCTTCATGGCTGATCTGAGAATACTCTGAGGGAAACAGATATCAGAAACAGACGCTTTGATTTCAGTCCTATAAAGTGCACAGAGCGGGATTTGAGGGCCTGTCTCAAAGGGAATTATTTTTGCTAGGAATTCATATACTTCTCCACTAGGAAGTTATAGCTCTTTAAAAAATATTTTTATTTTATTTTATTATTGAATAGAGACAGAGAGAAATTGACAGGTGAGGGGGTGATAGAGAGGGAGAGAGACAGAGAGACACCTGCAGCCCTGCTTCACCTCTTGTGAAGCTTTCCTCCTGCAGGTGGGGACCGGGGGCTTGAACCCAGTTCTTTGTTCACTGTAATGTGTGCGCTCTGCCAGATGAGCCGCCGCTTGGCCCTTTTTATAGTTCTTTATTATAGTGCATTTACCCTTTAGTCTCGGGGCCAGAAATAAAGTGTTAAGGTCAGCTGTAATGTTTAAGACAAGCCATGCAGTTAACACCCAGCTGAGTACATTTTCTCTCCTCTTCTTGACTTTATCTGTCTCCTTTCACAACCTTATTATAATGTCTTTTGCTCCAAGCTCCCTCAAGTGCGCTAAAGAAAGGCACGATATAAAACAGAAGAGAATGTAGTTCTTGACAAAGATTATCTAAAAGTTGCTGCAATGGACATAAAAGACATATTTTACTGCATATCTTTTTTAAATTTTTATATTTATTTATTTATTCCCATTTGTTGCCCTTGTTCTTTTATTGCTATAGTAATTATTACTGATGTTGTTGTTGTTGGATAGGACAGAGAGAAATGGAGAGAGGAGGGGAAGACAGAGAGGGGGAGAGAAAGACAGACACCTGCAGACCTGCTTCACCGCCTGTGAAGCGACTCCCCTGCAGGTGGGGAGCCGGGGGCTCAAACTGGGATCCTTATACCGGTCCCTGCGCTTTGCGTCACCTGCGCTTAACCCGCTGCGCTACTGCCCGACTCCCTTTATTGCATATATTAACAGTCGAACATAAAATTTCTCTCATGGTCCTTGAGTGGGACTTGTGAGGAATTTACCTAGAGCTTTTTGTTTGCCAGCACAGTTAAAAAGGAAGGGGGAAAAAATCATGGGCTGGGGATACAGCATAATGGTCACGGAAAGGACTTTCATTCCTGAGGCTCTGAAGTCCCAGGTTCAATTCCCAGCACCACCATAAGGCAGATCTGTGCAGGGCTCTGGTCTCTCTGGGTATCTTATCCTCTTTACCTCTCTCATTTAAATAAAGTACATTAAAAATAAAATCATGAAGTTCAGGTGACATTGTGAAAACTGTACTAAAATTGATTAATATTTTCTTTATTTTAAAAAATTACCTTTATTGATTAGAGACAGTGAGGGAGATAGAGAAGGAGGGAGAGAGACACGTGCAGCCCTGCTTCACCACATGCAAAGATTCCCCCCTGCAGGTGGGGACTGGGGGCTCTAACCTGGGTCCTTATGCACTGTAGCTTGTGTGCTCAGCCCTCAGTCCCTTAAAATTTTAAGGTCAGGAGATGGCTCCATAACTAGGTTAAGTTCCTAGCTCTACATTAGCTCATGAAGGAGGTCTTCTGATCTCTGTCTCATTCAAATAGAGTAGGACAGGACAGAACAGGACACAGTAGAATATTTTTTAAACTTTTTTAAAATTAATTAATTGATTAATTTATTTTCCCTTTTGTTGCCCTTGTTGTTTTTCATTGTTGTTGTAGTTATTATTGTTATTGATGTCATCATTGTTAGATAGGACAGAGAGAAATGGAGAGAGGAGGGGAATACAGAGAGGGGGAGAGAAAGACAGACACCTGCAGACCTGCTTCACTGCCCGTGAAGCGACTCCCCTGCAGGTGGGGAGCCGGGGGCTCGAACTGGGATCGTTAAGCCGGTCCTTGAGCTTTGCGCCACTTGCACTTAACCCGCTGTGCTACCAGCCGACTCCCCAGAGCAGAGTATTTCTAAAAAGTTTTATCTTAAAGACTTAATGTACTTTTTTTTTTTTTTTTTTGGCGCTAGCAGCTGTCCTGTTAAGCAGAATCTATTTGAGCTCAGTGCTTCCATTCTCTCCAATACTGAGAAGCTAGACCATTGCTCACTGACCTGCTCTGCTTTTCCCAGCCTGGCATGTAAGATCCATTTAGCCTCAATCATTGGAACCCGTTTCTGTGGTGCTGGCCTCTGTGGACATGTACAACAACTGTCTGGTTTCCTTGTGGTGTTCTTTTAGAGAAATGAAGACAGTTGTAAGATTATGCTCCTCTCTCCCTGCCCCACTATCTTTCAGAATTAATGTGTGTGAAAGGTAACAGAACCTTCTGACTTATTGTAGAGCCCTGAGAACCCACTAAAAATGTTAGGACTTGCAGGGCCTTAATCAATGACTGGGTGTATTTCTCCACAGCTACACAATTTTTGGTGCAAGAGAATGTAACCCATCACATTAATAAAAAGAAGACATGAGAAGAACATTCAGTTGTTGTTGTCATCCAGGCCTCGTTGTTTCGGGCTGGTTTTTCTGGCTAGAAAGAGAGGCGCATGCAGAAGTAAAGGATTCTGGGAAAGGAAGAGAGGAAGAGGGTGGAGAAGGCATGGGGCCCTGGCACAGGATGGCTGGCAAGACGTCAGTTGGGCGAGACGTGAGAAACTGGACCCTGTGTCAACAGCTGCACTGTTATCCATTTCCTACCCAAATTTAGTTTCAGAAAAAAAAAAAAAAAGGAAGAAGGAGAAAAAGAGAGAGAAAGAGAGAGAGAGAGAGAGAAAGACAGGGGTGGGCAGTGGCACACCTGGTTAAGAGCACACATCACAGAGCATAAGCTCTGGCTTCCTGGTCTCCCCGGGGGGGGGGGGGTTGCAGGTGGTGAAGCAGGTCTGCAGGTGGCTCTCTTTTACTCTCTCTCTTTTACTCTCTCTCTCTCTCTCTCTCTCTCTCTCTCTCTCTCCCATGATTTCTCTCTATTTGTGGCTCTCTTTTCAGTAAATAAGTAAAAGTGATGAGAGAAAGAGAGAGTGAGAGAGGTGGAGGGAGAGAGAGAGAAGGAGAGGGAGAGGGAGACGGAGAGGGAGAGAGAGATGGAAGGGGAGAGAGGGAGAGGGAGAGGGAGAGAGGGAGAGAGGGAGAGGGAGAGAGGGAGAGGGAGAGGGAGAGGGAGAGGGAGAGGGAGAGAGGAGAGAGGGAGAGGGAGAGAGGGAGAGGGAGAGGGAGAGAGGGAGAGGGAGAGAGTGAGAGGCAGAGGGAGAGGGAGAGGGAGAGGGAGAGGGGGAGGGGGAGGGGAGGGGGGAGGGAGTTAGAAAGTGCAGTGCCCTTCTGGCGTCCCAGAGCTTAGCAGGTGGCTGATGCAGGGTTTCTGCCCCGTTTGCTGACAGGGCCTATTAGATAGACCACCTCCACAAAGACGATATAAACTGTAGCTTCAGCTTTAAAGATCCTTCTGTGTTTGAATATTTCTTATAACCTGCACTGACGTCCCCCAAACACAGAGAGCACTCCCCTCACACCACTACCCGGCACATACATGCGCTGCTTGAAGTCAAATGCCTGTGGGGCCGGGTTTTAAAATCCTGATGCAGTAGTAGCTAGCTGCTATTTTTAATGTGCCGCATGTGATTTGTTTGCAGGTATCAGTCATGACATAGGAATTACTCGATCTAAAAGTGGGCCTTGCTTCCTATATGAATACCCTAGAGTAGCTATGTCATTGAAGGAATTCTTTTTTTCCAACTTTTTAAAATTTTGTTTAAATTATAGTTATTGATTAGGAGTCGGGCAGTAGTGCAACGGGTTAAACGCACATGGTGCAAAGCACAAGGACCAGTGGAAGGATCCCAGTTCAAGCCCTGGCTCCCCACCTGCAGGGGAGTCACTTCACAGGCGGTGAAGCAGGTCTGCAGGTGTCTGTCTTTCTCTCCCCCTCTCTGTCTTCCCCTCCTCTCTCCATTTCTCTCTGTCCTATCCAACAACAACAACATCAATAACAACAATAACTACAACAACAATAAAAACAAAGGCAACAAAAAGGAAATAAATAAAATAAATGTTAAAATGTTATTTATTTATTTATTTATTGGATAGAGACAGCCAAAAATTGAGAGGGAAAGGGAGATGGAGAGAGAGAGAGAGATGGAGACATCTGCTTCACCACTCGTGCTTTATTCACCTGAAGCCCTAAGAGGATGAGGATGATGCCATCAGCTGATATGGAATGGTCTGAGACCAGACATCCTGGTAGACTGGAAGTAGACAGTGGGGCTGGGTGGTGGCACACCTGGTTGAGCACACGTGTTACAAGGTGCAAAGACCCGGGTTCAAGCCCCTGGTCTCTACCTTCAGGGGGCAAAGCTTCACAAGTGGAGAAGCAGGTGTTTTCTTTTTTTTTTTTAATATTTATTTGTTTATTTATTCCCTTTGTTGCTTATTGTTACTGCTGTCATTGTTGTTGGATAGGACAGAGAGAAATCAAGAGAGGAGGGGAAGACAGAGAGGGGGAGAGAAAGACAGACACCTGCAGACCTGCTTCACCGCCTGTGAAGCGACCCCCCTGCAGGCGGGGATCCGGGGGCTCGAACCAGGATCCTTACTCCCTCCAGTCCTTGTGTTTGGCGCCACGTGTGCTTAACCGGCTGCGCTACAGCCCGACTCCTCTGCTGTCTTTTCCAGCCTCAGCATTACGTTTTCTGTCAGAAAGCAGAGGCTGGGCAGTGGCACACCTGGTTATGTGCACATGTGAGCAGTCCTCTCTCTGTCTCTCTCTCTCTCATTCTCTCTCTCTCTCTCAATTTCTCTCTGTTCTATAAAATAAATAAATAAATAAATAAACATTTTCTTTAAATCCTTCAAAACATTAAGACTGGTATCTGGCTGTTGTTTTCGCCGGGCTGGCTTCACGGGCGGGTAACAGACGACCAGGGACTCATGGCTGAGCTGTAGGCAGTATCTCTTTATTCATGCAGGACGCAGCACAATCTATACCAAGCTAAGCTAAACTAAAGGTACAGTAAAACTCACAATGCTGTCTTTATATATACTTGCCAAGTAGGGTGGAAACAGGGTGTCACGTAGAGAGGGTGGAGAGAAAAGTGACTGGTGACAATCAGAGTGTGACAAGGAGGGGGTGGAGCAGGCGAGAATCCTATCACTGAACCACCAATGCCCTGGAGGGAGGGTGGTGCTTGTTAACAGCGGTTATGTAAATAGAATGAAGTGGTTATGTAAATAGAATAGTGTTAAGCAGGGGGGATTTAAACCAAACGAAACAGAAGGGGCCTCATGCATAGCAACATCTGGCAGTAGGACATTACCACACACAAGGGCCAAGGTTCAAGCTCCCAGTCCCCACCTGCCTGGAGGAAACTTCACAATCTGTGGAGCGGTATCATGGCAGTGTCTCTGCCTCTGTCTCTTTCTGTCTGTGGCTCTCTCTGTCTCTGTCTCTCTGTCTGTGCCTCTCTCTGTCTCTCTCTGTCTCTGTCTCTCTGTCTGTGTCTCTCTGTCTCTCTGTCTCTCTCTGTCTCTGTCTCTCTCTGTCTGTGCCTCTCTCTGTCTCTCTCTGTCTCTGTCTCTGTCTGTGTCTCTCTGTCTCTCTGTCTCTCTCTGTCTGTGCCTCTCTCTGTCTCTCTCTGTCTCTGTCTCTCTGTCTGTGTCTCTCTGTCTCTCTCTGTCTCTCTGTCTGTGTCTCTCTGTCTCTCTGTCTCTCTGTCTCTCTCTGTCTCTGTCTCTCTGTCTGTGTCTCTCTGTCTCTCTGTCTCTCTCTGTCTCTGTCTCTCTCTGTCTGTGCCTCTCTCTGTCTGTACCTCTCTCTGTCTCTGTCTCTGTCTGTGTCTCTCTCTGTCTCTGTCTCTCTGTCTGTGCCTCTCTCTGTCTCTGTCTTTCTCTGTCTCTCTCTGTGCCTCTCTCTGTCTCTGTCTCTCTCTGTATCTCTCTGTCTCTGTCTCTCTGTCTGTGCCTCTCTCTCTGTCTTTGTCTCTGTCTGTGTCTCTCTGTCTCTCTGTCTCTGTCTATTTCTATATTTACAAGAACAAAAGAGAGAGAAGAGAAAGGAGAGGAGAGGAGAGGAGAGGAGAGGAGAGGAGAGGAGAGGAGAGGAGAGGAGAGGAGAGAAAGGAGAGGAGAGGAGAGGAGAGGAGAGGAGAGGAGAGGAGAGGAGAGGAGAGGAGAGGAGAGGAGAGGAGAGGAGAGGAGAAAGAAAACACAAATAAAATGTCCGTGGAAGTTATGGGATCATTGTGTAGGCGCAGATGATAACCTTGGTGGCAAATTTTAAAAGCTCAACTGAAGAATGATCAGTCGGGACTATCTGATATCAGAGATCCTTCAAATGGTGGCCTGTGGCCTTGAAACGAAGAATTCTGAGATTTCACTGCAAACCCTTTAGATTGTGGCCTCTCTTTAGTTTCCCGGTTTTATCTCTCTACTTCTTTCTACCACACCCTCAGTGTCCTCACGTGTCCGGCTTCCTCAGACCTCTAAGCTTCTTTCCGGCTGTACCTTCTCTCCCAAGCAAACTTCCTGAATGTACATCACTCACAGTCTGACTTCGACTTCCAGATAGTCTTTCCTGATCCCCCGAGAACACTGCCCCCTTCATACCCCACAGATTCTACCGTCTCACTTAGCACTCTGCAACATCATGAAGCCGTACTTCCGTTTCTGATTTTCCACTACCAAGCCTTAAAGACGAGGAGTTCGAGGTACATAAGAGAGTGTCCAATTCATCGCTAGAGCGTCACTGTCACTGTGGCTTGATTCAAACTAAAAGCGCATAAGCTGCATGGGAAATCTCTCGCGTGCATCATGATCTGAACGGTTTCATTTGCTCGTGGATAGTCTGATTCTCGTGGCAAAAGAAAGCATTGTTTTCCTAGGTTTGTACTTCAATCATCATTACCGTACTCAACTCTACTATTAAGGTGGGACCTGTGATAGAAACAGTCATATCCAATATTTCCCTGTAAAGAATGCCAGATCTAATTCATAACAGTTCTTTGGCATAATGGAAGAAATGATAATGCTCATTCTTAAGAATTTGCATTTTATTGAAACTTGTGTGAGATTATATGTCCTACGTTGGATTTCCTGCTCTTCTCTGCTTATCTCATTCAAACCTCAGAATCTTGTCTGGAAACACAGACTGTCTCTGGAGAGGACTGGCACCGCATTCCTGGGGAAGAGACATAGTTTACATACACAAAGAGGCACTTAGGCTTTTTCCCTGAAGATATCTGCTTCAGGAAAGGTGAATGCCTTTGCCCAGAGAACCTTCCAGGCTGGCTTTAATACACGAGTGAATTATGGACTTCCCTACTGTAGAAATACCTACTGAATAGGACAGTTAATGGCAGAAGTACCTGGTGAGGTGAGACCCAGCCATGTTTGACATACTGATGTAAAAAAATGAGTATTATTGATTAACTTTTATAAAAGACAATTTTCCAGAGACTAGATTAGAATCTGAAAAGGCTATATACCTTGCAGCAATGAAAAAAATAATAATAAAGCCCAGCTCTGTTTGAAGGAGGCAGCTGAAGAGAGATTCAGGTTAGGAGCCAATCACCCCAGAAGAATTTAGTTCAGTGTACCAGTAGCCAGCAAATGTGATGCTGTAAATCTTGCAAGTGGATTGGATGCTCCTGGAAGCTCTGACATAACAGTGGGGCGATCTACACAAGCGTCAGTCTCGACCTGCCCTCCTTCTTGGATGCAGACTGAGTGAAGGAGTGAGACAATCATGCTTGCTTGTTCACTTGTTCATTATTTCTAAAATAAAAATTCTCTTTCCCAAATAAGGGAAGAATTCTGCTGAAGCTCACCAACTCAAAAATGCAACACAAAGATTCTTTCCCTAGAAATACTTGGTTCTCTGCTTTTTGTTCTGTTTTATCTAAGTGATTTTTTTCCCTTGGGGGAGATAAGGAGAGTTCATTGATTTTTTGACAGGTCAGTAACTAGAATTATAAGTAATAAAAGTGTAATATTAGAATTGTCAGTGGTCTGAATTAGTTTAAAAAAGAAGAAATTTGCATAGGTATACACACTTCTTTTAAATTACTACCAGGATTATCACCAGGTTCAGTGTCTGTACAAAGAATCCATCTCTCCCAAGTGGCTTTATCTTTCAATTCATTTTTGGGTAGAAACAGAAAAATTGAGAGGGACGGGGAAGATAGGAGAGAGAGAAAAACAAAACACCTGCAGCCCTGCTTGACCACTGCTTAGCTTCCTGTCTGCAAGGGGCGTCAGGGGCCTGAACCTGGGTCCTTGAAGACAGTAATGCCTGTACTCTACCGCACGTCCACCGCCAAGAACGGAATGTTTACATATACAGAGAGAGAGAGAGAAGTTGTAAGGCAGAGCTTAAAGTAGACAGGTGTAATAAATTCTGTTAGTATGTATCTAATAATCAAGCCAAAAATTAATTCTGTATTTTTTAAATAATGTGGTCAGTTACTTTATTAAACGTATACTGTCATTTTATCAAAATATAAGGTTCCATGTTTGCATTTAAGTTTTTCCAAGTTTCTTTGTCTTTTTTCTTTTTTATTAGTAATTTAATATGGATTTTAAAATACAAGTTTCTAACAAGGAAAACACCACAATATTTCATTTTTGAAAGTCTAATCAAAAGTATCAAAGTGGTCACTTAAGTTAACTTGTGAAACTCATGAGTTAGAGAGGGTTGGGGGTGGCCACCTGGCTGAGCGCACACACCCCCCCAGTGAGGGCCTAGGGCCCGGCCCCTGCTCCCCACCTCCAGGGGAAGCTTCATGAGTGGGGAAGCAGAGCTGCAGGTGTTTCTCCGTCTCTCTCCTTCCCCATCTCCACTCCCTTTTCAGTTTCCCCCTGCCCTAGCAGATAAGAAGAAAGCAAGACTGAGTTCTAGAAGCCGTGCATTCATTGTGCACAGTCCCAGCAACAGCCCTGGTAGCAAAAAAAAAAAAAAAGAACAAAAGTATTTGTATCAACACAGTATATTTATACTAACATTTACAGTTTAAGACAGCTACAAATTAAGAGAGAGAGAAACAAGAAAAATCATAGACAGAAAAACAGCTCCTGGGGGCCGGGCGGTGGCGCAGCGGGTTAAGCACACGTGGCACAAAGCGCAGGGACCGGCGCAAAGATCCCGGGTTCAAGCCCCCGGCTCCCCACCTGCAGGGGAGTCGCTTCACAGGCGGTGAAGCAGGTCTGCAGGTGTCTGTCTTTCTCTCCCCCTCTCTGTCTTCCCCTCCTCTCTCCATGTCTCTCTGTCCTATCCAACAACGACGACATCAATTAACAACAACAGTGATAAAAACAACAAGGGCACCAAAGAGGAAAGATGGCCTCCAGGAGCAGTGGGTTTATAGTGCAGGAACCGAGCCCCAGCGATAACCCTGGGGGCAAAAAGAAAAGAAAACAGCTCCCCAGTAGGGTCACACTTTCTGTACAAGCTTTCTTTTCTTTTCTTTTCTTTTTTTTTCATGTGTGTTTTGATTTTACTTATTTGGGGGAGAGGGGAATGGTTCACAGTCAATAGTAAAATACAGGACTTGGTCCATGTGTGACATTTCTCAGTTTCCACATGACTCTCTAAGCCCGCACCTAGGTCCTCCTCCATCATGTCCCAGGACCTGAGCCTCCTCTGCCCCCACCCCAGAGCCTTCACTTTGGGGCCAGACACCAGCAGCTTCAAGCTTTGACACCACATAGGAGGCCCACAGCACCAGAAATTCCGATGGTGTGGTGTCTCTCAGTCTCTCCTCTCTCTCTCATTCCCTGTCTCTCAGTCTCTGTCTCCCAGTCTCTACAAGTCACTGTCTACCTATCTGAAGTTAAAAGAATGAAAAACTGGTTCCAAGACCAGTGAAGCTGCACAGTGCATGCAATCACTGCAAATAAAAAAAAAAACTGAACACATGAGAAAAGACCCGTCAACTGACAGTCTGCTAAATGCTGGAGATCAGACAGACATGCTCTTGTCACAAAAGCAATGACATTAGCTGATTAGCAAAACTCAAAGCAGAACATCAGTGCAGCGCCTGCAGGAAACGTAGGGAACCTCTCCTGAAAGCAAGGCTCACACGATTTTGTACACTACTCTGCTTTGTTAGTGTCACTCCTCAAACTTTTTAAAAAAAAAAACCCAAGAGACCTCACTTAACATGATCCTTTCAAGCTCCATCCAAATGGAGGTAAAGGAGATTTTTTTTTTTTTGATAGCTCAGAAGAATCCCAACGTGCGCACACACCATATACACATATATCAAGACTTAAGAAGGTTAAGCTTTCTCAACCACTAATTTGTGATTAGACAACTGAATTGCTCCCGTTTGGGCGATTACAAATACTGCTGCTATGAACCTAAGTGTACAAAGATCTCTCTGGATCGCTGTTTCTGTTTTCTTTGGATAGAGAACTAGGGAAAGGGAAGGTCCGATTCCAGTGTTCTGAGGATGGTAAGTGTGATCAGTCAGATAGAGAATCAATACCAGATGATGTCACTTATAGTTGAGACTTAAGAAGCCAAGAAAGTAAAGCAACAGACAGGGGAAAACTTGCCTGAGGAAAGTCTGTGGCCAAAAAGCTGAGAACTGGGGGAGGGACAGAGGATGAGGAGGGGTAGGAGGGAATTGTGGGTAGGTATTGGAAAGCCCTGTGCTGTGCTGGGCTGGGCTGGGAGAGAACCTAGCTTGTGCTGGGAATGGTGTGTACACACCTATTTCAAAAGATGAGAAAACTGTACTCCTGGGGCCAGGTGGTGCCGCACCTGATGTAGCGCATACACTGCAGTGCACAAGGACCTGGGTTCAAGCCCCTGGTCCCCACCTGCAAGGGGAAAGCTTCACAAATGGTGAAGCAGGGCTGCAGGTGTCTCTCTGTCTCTCTCCTTATCTTCCCTTCCCTCTCAGTTGCTCTCTGTCTGAAATAATGAGTAAAGATTTTTAAAAAGAGAGTATACTCCTGTGACAACTACCTTGTAAATCATTATTTCATTGATAAAACAA
Source organism: Erinaceus europaeus (assembly GCF_950295315.1). Lineage (NCBI taxonomy): Eukaryota > Metazoa > Chordata > Mammalia > Eulipotyphla > Erinaceidae > Erinaceus > Erinaceus europaeus. The sequence goes on from NC_080165.1 coordinate 152,534,313, forward strand.
GTTGAAAGGTCCAAATGAGAGATACAACAGAACTGTTAAGAAATTGAAGATGTCTTCAACTCCAACAGGTAAATGACTCAATGAAGTATGCTTTATAACTCAGTAAGACACTATACAATAAGGAACTCATAAATAGGAAACTGCGGCAACATGAAAAAATCCCTTGTAGAATGTCAACGACCTGAACACAATTAGCAGCTACAAGATATTTCTAAGCACAGAAATCACTCATACAGTAGCTCTCAGCAAAGAGCAGGAGAAATTCAGTGTCAGTGTTCCTTACACGTGAGAAGAGGGCTCTATATTCTTATTACATGTTAAAAACACAGTCAAAATTATGTAAGACATGTGTGCCTCATGTTAAATGCTGTCCACTTATTATATGAGCTATTGATCTTTCAAGAACATGTAAAGAGGTCAACAGTAAAGAAAGGAAAGAGAACAAACTAAACTAAGGGAACCAATAGCAATGTCAGACTTATAAACAACAGTCAGAGTTGCCTGATACTGAGGAGGTTACAGAACAGACGAAAGGCAAAACCCTGCTGATAAAAATGGAAGGCAATTAAGTTAAGTCCATTTAAAAAATGTCCCTTTCAAGAGAGCTCTAGAGAAATAAATATGTCTTATAAAATTGACATTTTATACTGGAGAGGTTGTGGGGGCAAAGGACCCTCCTCACTGCTGGTGGGAATGTCAGTGGGTCCAACCTCTGTGGAGAACAGTCTGGAGAACTCTCAGAAGGCTAGAAATGGACCTACCCTATGTTCCTGCAATTCCTCTCCTGGGGATATATACTAAGGAACCCAACACACCCATCCAAAAAGGTCTGTGTGCACCTGTGTTCATAGCAGCACAATGTGTAATAGCCAAAACCTGGAAGCAACCCAGGTGTCCAACACCAGATGAGTGGCTGAGCAACTTGTGGTCTAGATACACAATGAAATACTGCTCAGCTACTAATCATGGTGAATTCAACTTCTTCACCCCATCTTGGGAGAATCATGTTAAGTGAGATAAGAATCATGTTAAGTGAGATAAGTCAGAAACAGAAGGATGAATATGGGATGATCTCACTCATACGCAGAAGTTGAAAAACAAGATCAGAGGAGTAAACACTAAGCAGAACTTGGACTGGAGTTGGTGTATTGCACCAAAGTAAAAAAACTCTGGGGTGGGGGAAGGAGGGGAAGGAGGGTTCAAGTCCTGGAACATGATGGCAGGGGAGGACCTAGTGAGGGCTGAACTGTTACGTGGAAACCTGGGAAATGGTATGCATGTACAAACTACTGTATTGCAGGTTTGCAGATGTCTATCTTCCTCTCTCCCTCTATTTCTCCTCACCTCTCCATTTTGCTCTGTCCTACCCAATAAAATGAGGGAAAAAGCCACCAGAAGCAGCGGGTTTGTAGTGCCGGCACTGAGAGGCAAATAAATAAATAGAATTAAATTCCAGGAGTCGGGCGGTAGTGCAGCGGGTTAAGTGCACGTGGCACGAAGTGCAAGGACTGGCATAAGGATCCCAGTTTGAGCCCCTGCCTCCCCACCTGCAGGGGAGTCACTTCATAGGCAGTGAAGCAGGTCTGCATGTGTCTGTCTTTCTCTCCCCCTCTCTGTCTTCCCCTCTTTTCTCCATTTCTCTCTGTCCTATCCAACAATGATGGCATTAATAACAACAAAATAACCACAACAATAAAAAACAACAGGGGCAACAAAGGGGAATGAATAAATAAATATTTTTTTAAATGAATTAAATTCCTCCTTGCAGTAAAAATACACTGCAGTTCCACCGAATGTCTTTAGAGGTCATCCCAGAAAGTGCTGTAAGTTCATTCTTTCTGTGAGCTATCACACACTACTCCACTGTGACTCTGTGAATCTAAGACAGACTGCTTACAGAAGCAGATGTACTAAGGGTTTTAGGGATGGAGCTGGGAGTTCTGCTGTGACAATGCAAAGAGCTAATTCTTCTACTTTGGGGACTGATTCAGAAATAATATATGGAACTAAAATCATTGAGTCCTGGACTGTGATTTTGTGGTATGCAATGAGGTTTCCTTTTTTTCAGCTAAACACGAAAATTGGGGTCTAAAGAACTAGGCTTCTTATTACCATGTGACACCCAAGAGATTCTGCAACATTAATTTCAGATAAAAACTGAAAATGACTTTACAAATATAAACCAGACTAAAAAATGAACTGAGTTACCAATTCACTCTTACATTTCTGTAGTATGGCCTAAACACCTTGTATTTTAATCTCCCCCAAAACACTCTAAAGATCAGATTTCTCCTTCTGTTGACTATCCACTGTCTTACATACAGTTAGAAATGGTTTGGATTCATATCATAATCTTTAATCTAAATATATGATTTGGCTAACTATAATCTTAAGGTAATGAAATGTGAAATCATACTCTGAAACAGTGCCAAAAAAAGAGAATCGTGAACAGTTTTAACTATCAGGCCACCCCATCAGCTGGGGCCCTAGTCAGGGAGTCCTGAGATTCCCAAACAGACATGATGGGCCTGGACCTCAAATAAATCCCTCTCTCCATTGTTACTGGTCATCTCTATCAGGAACAACACAGTAGACCCCTTTGTGGGCCCCACAGGACCTTGCTCTCAACATGGATCAACAATGGTAGAGAATGTTCTGTCCTCCAAAGGGAGGCCGGGCAACATACTCTATGTTCCACCTGAGGAACATGGGTCCTGATATTGGGGCAGCTTGGAACGTTCCTACTCATGACCACAGAATGTGAGCTCAGATCTTCAGGGATGCAGAGGTCACACAGGCTCCTAAGCTGATTATGGGCCCCAGACCAAATCAAATTTATGGGGTTTACAGTCAATAATATTTATACCACTTTCCCATATTAGGGAGCTACTCTCTTCCCTGATCCAGCTTTCTGGTCCTTTTCCAGCCGTGACATCATCTCTCCAGACAATAACTTGGATCCACCTGAATATCAGACTTCAGGCTCAGGGAAAAAAAACAAAAAGCTAGTATAGCCACAGGCCGTTTGGAATATAACTAAAATATGCCTACTAGCCCCCAACTCTTCATCTGCACTATTCCAGCCTTTAGGTTCGTGATTGGTCAACAATTTGTTTGGCTTTGTATGTTAACTCACTTCTCAGCCACCAGGTTCCAGATGCTAGCATGATGCCGACCAGACTCCCCTGGGCAGAGGACCCCACCAATGTGTCCTGGAGCTCTGCTTCCCCAGAGCCCTGCCCCACTAGGGAAAGAGAGAGACAGGCTGGGAGTATGGATCCACCTGTCAACGTCCATGTTCAGTGGGGAAGCAATTACAGAAGCCAGACCTTCCACCTTCTGCACCCCATAATGACCCTGGGTCCATACTCCCAGAGGGATAAAGAATAGGAAAGCTATCAGGGGAGGGGATGGGACACAGAAAGCTGGTGGTGGGAACTGTGTGGAGTTGTACCCCTCTTATCCTACGGTTTAGTCAATGTTTCCTTTTTGTAAATAAAAAATGTTAAAGAGATAATATTTTTGCCTAAAGAAATGTAAACTACTAGTTTTTAGCATGACTATATTGGGTTATTAATTCCGTATTACCTGGAAGTCCTATATAAAACCATTTAGAACTATACTAGAGAATTTACTTATCAGCAAACACCAGGGCAAGAAAATAGAAAAAACTCAAATTATTATTTTCTTCTTTTGGTTAATTCTGTATAATATCTTAAACTCATTAAAAAGTACTATAGCTTATGCCTGTTTTTCAGAAAGAATTCAGAACATATATTTAAAACTGTATTGATCCATTGATTGACAAAAGCAGTTTCATCATTTTCCCATATCTGTTTTAGTAAGTATTTGTGGGCCCTGCATAAGCCAAGGTCAAGCATGGTGTGGGCCATGCAGGAGGGGACCCCTGGCTGACTAGGAGGCCTTCTGCCAGTCTCCCCAGGGGCTTTGCCGCCTCTATGGGTTGAGCTAGAGAGAACCTGCCAAACAGGTCCATGTCGGGGTGTCTGGCGGGGTGATCCCCAGGGCAGAGGTAACAAACCGGTTCTTTCTAGAGTAAAGACACCGGGGAGACTGCCGCGTGCTCAGAACTCGTTTACTAGCAGGTGGACATGAGTTAAACAGAAAACCAAACAAAGGGAATTATTATTGAAATATGTCAGAAATTACAAGTTTCTTAAAGGTTGTCCCTATGGTAGGGGGCTGGTATGACAAGAATTGATGCAGATACATAAAGGTCAAGATAATTAGTCTCCTGATGCAGGCATTTAATTACCCAAAGGCGTTTGAGGGGAGGGGAGGGGTTGAACCAGTTAAGGCAAAACAGAGAGAAGATAAGCAAGGTTTGATGCAAATTGAGGACATCAAAGTGCACTGCTAGGAGTGTGTGATAAGGTGTGTTCTTCTGTGATCAGAAGGTGAGGTGAACTTTGAGAAAGTGAATCTTAAAGTAGGCGGCCGTGTGGCCTGCAGTTAATGGAGGGAAGTACTGGGGTATCTGTGGGCCTGAGAGTCAAGAAGGAAAGAACCAAGTCTGAGTTTCCCCCTTATGCTCACCTCGGTTGAGAGAGACTCACCAAGAAGGTATCTTCTCAGACCTCCATCCAAGGACGGGGGTGGTTCTCCCTAAGCTCTATCAGGCTCACACATGTCCCAACAGGTCCAGCCCCCGGCAAGCCTCCTTCGAGCAGAGGCCCACGTCCCCTCTGTGCCAGCTGGTGGTCTCCCTGCCTCACTCCCCAAGCTTGACCACTTACCCAAAGGTTACTGGAAAGACCTTCACCATTTCCGTTTCTGGCTCTCCTGACCATATATGGTGTAAACAAGTAACTGTCTCTGAAGACCCCCAGTGGCCCCCTCCTCCCTTACCATTCCTGACCATATAAGGCGGGGCCATAGCTGCCCTGTTCCTCCCCCACTCCAACCTATAAAAGCCCTTGCTTGCCATACAATAAATGCGCTATTCATGGGCAAATAGCATCCGGGGGGGATCCTTGGCTTTGTCTCTTGCTGCAATCTGCAGGGACAGACCCCCAGCGTACTCACCCCTGCTGCCCTTGATTTGACCTCTTCGGCCCCCTCCTCTGGTGTGCAACAGAGTGGGTCAGCTGATTTGGTGGGATTGAGAAGCTCCTCCTCTTCAGAACCCCGACATCATATTGTTTACCGAATTATTCAATGTTAGTATATTTGATAAGAGTTATAAACAACCAAATCTTAATTCCTAGCTCTACATTACATCTTGTTTAAGCACAATGATGACCGAAAAAATTTTAATAGTATTTTTCAATAAAACAGATCAATTTCAAAATCTGTATGGAAACACAAAAGATCACAAATATTTAAAACAATACTAATAAAAAAATTAAGCAGCAATGGTAGGGACTTCTCACTCTGAAGGGAGGCTGGTCAGCCTGCTCCGCCCCTCGAGGAAGACGGGTCCTGACATGAGAATGCCTAGAATGTTCCCAGCTGTGACCATGGGCTGTGAGCTCAGACTGACAGGGACTCAGAGGTCACACAGGCTCTGTGCTAAATAGGAATAGATACATGCAGGTTCCTATGCTGAATATGGGTCCCAGATCAAATCAATGGGGTTTACAGTCAACAGTATTTATGCACTTTTCCCATATTTGGGAGCTACTCTCTTCCCTGATCCAGCTTTCTAGCCTTTTTTTCAGCCATGACATCATCTCCCCAGACAATAATCTGGGTCTATCTGCATATCAGATGTCAGGCTCAGGCAAAAACTGATAAACTCAGGGGCCCTTTGGAATATACCTAAAATAGATCTACTAGCTATTTCCAAAACAGAAACCCCAAATCTTCATCTGCAATATTCCGGACTCTAGGTCCATGATTAATCAACGATTTGTATGACTTTATATGTCAATTCTTTTTCAGCCACCAGGGTCCAGATGCTACCATGATGCCAACCAGACTTCTCTGGGCAGACAACCCCACCAATGTGTCCTGGAGCCCCGCTTCCCCAGAGCCCCACCCCACTAGGGAAAGAGAGAGACAGGCTGGGAGTATGGATCCACCTGTCAACACCCATGTTCAGCAGGGAAGCAATTACAGAAGCCAGACCTTCCACCTTCTGCATCCCACAACGACCCTGGGTCCATACTCCCAGAGGGATAGAGAATAGGAAAGCTATCAGGGGAGGGGATGGGATATGGAGCTTTGATGATGGGAACTGTACACCTCTTATCCTATAGTCTTGTCAGTGTTTCCATTTTATAAATAAAATAAATTTTTTATACACACACACACACACACACATATATATATATGTATATATATATATATAAACAAATGAAGCAAAGAATTAACAAAACATAAAATGAGTAATTCTTAAGCCTGAGGGGAAGGGGTGGGGCCAGGAGACATGGTCAGATCCATGGATCTGATAATGGTGAGGAACACTAGAACTATGGTGGCAGGAGCCTTGTGTGACACACAGCAAGTTGTGAAGTTGATAGAATACTATTGTCAGTGACCAATCAATAGAAAATTCATTTTTAAAAATAAGCACAATGATTGGAGTATACTATATCATGAATTTGCCTATATTAGAATAATTAAAGGTTTTCAATTTAAAATAACTAAACAAGATATAAGAATGGCAGCATTTCAAATAAAAATTATATTAATTAAGCTCTAGGATTAAGTATGTCCCTATACTCCTGAATACTGATTGACACGACAAAATAACAGCCTCAGTGTGTCGTATATGCTGAGAAATCAGCATGATGATGTCCTTGGGCCCACACAGTGACTTTAATGTTCTCTTGGTATTTAGCAACTAGAACTCTCTGACTAGGGTGTTTTCCATTTTGTGATTATCCATCCAATATCTCTTATTCCTCCCTGGATGCTAGACCTTGAGAATACAAAGAAAAATAAGATACTGTTCATTAAGAATCCACTGTCTAATGAAAAAACAAAGCATACAAACAAATAACTGTTTAGCATGGTAAATACTATGACAGAAATAGGTACAAAGAGATAGATTTGGAACTCAGTGAACTAGATAATTAACTTATCTGGAGAATTAAGAGAAAAGCACCCACTCTGGAGATGCAGTCACTCTGTCAAGGAGATACCACAAGTGCTTACTATTTTTTTCCAGTCAGACGTTTGTAATTGCTATCTTCAATTTATAAGTGTCCCTAGACATTGGAGATACATATAGTAGCCAAGAGGTGGCTAAGAGAGAGAATCAAGTGCACATCTTGCAAATATCTGTGAGATCCTAGATTTAATCCAGACGCTGAACGTGTTAGGGCAGTGCTCTGGCCTGTCTGCCTGCCTGCCTATATGTCTCTCTCATAAAGAAAGAAAAAAAATCTCTTTTAAAAATCAGAAGTTGAAATGTCATGTGATTTTACATTAATGATGTGAAAAAAGGCCTGGTAACAACCTTGAATGAGCAAGAACAAAGTCACGGACCCGGTATAGTGCACACATTCCAGCACAAGCGCCCTGGTTCAAGCCTCGACATCTCGCCCTGAGGAGGGAAACTTGAGTGGTGCGACAGCGCTGCAGGTCTTCTGTCTCTGTCTCTGTCTCTGTCTCTGTCTCTGTCTCCCTCCCTCTTCTTTCTGTCTCTATCAGAAAACAAGAAAGAACAGCTTTTACAAAATGACCACCAGGAGTGGTGGAGTTGTCTGTACAAGCACAAAGCCCCAGTGAAGTGATAACCATGGTGACAAGAAGGGGGAAAAAAAGGGGGGGGCGTCGGGCGATAGCGCAACGGGTTATGCGCACGTGGCGCAACGCACAACAACCATCATAAGGATCTTGGTTCGAGCCCCCGGCTCCCTACCTGTAGGGGAGTCGCTTCCCAGGAGGTGAAGCAGGTCTGCAGGTGTCTGTCTTTCTCTCCCCCTCTCTGTCTTCCCCTCCTCTCTCCATTTCTCTCTGTCCTATCCAACAACAACCACATCAATAACAACAACAATAATAACTACAACAACAATAAAAAACAACAAGGGCAACAAAAGGGAAAATAAATACATATAAAAAATTTGCAAGGAAGGAAGGACTTTTGGTATATGACGGAGAAAAAGGAGTGAAGTTAGGTGCAAGGGTGATGTATATGTCACAGTCATGAACTGTAGTGTAAACCATCAACCCCCAATAAAATGATTTTAAAAAGGAAAGAAGGGAGGGAGAGAGAGAGGGAGGAGAGGATGGACTGAGCTAGGGAGTTGGGGAGAAAGTAGAGAGGGGGATTACTAACCCTGAGTTGCCTGGTGGAAGGATGGCAACTGGGATTATAATTTCTGTTAAGTGATGAACAATGGCTCTAAGATCATGTTACTATTGAAGAAATTTCAACAATAAAAGCCATTTGTCAATGAAAAGTTAAGGCCCTGGGGCCAGACGGTGGTGCACCTGGTTGAGTGCACACATTACAGTGTGCAAAGACCCAGGTTCAAGCCCCTGGTCCCCTTCTGCACGGGGAAGCTTAACCAGTGGTGAAGCAGGGCTACGGGTATCTCTCTGTCTCTCTCCCTATCTCCCAGGCCCGTTAATTTCTCTCTATCTCTGTCTAATAAATAAATAACAGAAAAGGCCCAGAGTCAACACTCAGATCTCCCTGCCCCATGGCAGGGAGGAGGGCCAAGGAAGGACCTTAGAGAGGTTTCACAGTTGAGACTGTCACCTTTGAGAATGGTCAGAGATCACAGGCTGTAGCTTCAGAATCGGGGGTATCCTTCTGCAGCTCCCTACGCCTCACGCCCCTGAGCTAAGAGTGACAACGTGTACCAGGGCACAGAAGGAGCCCCCAGATTACCAAGGCAGAGCCTGGGGGACATTGGGGGCCAGTTAGACTTACTCTATGTGAGTTGACTCTAGCAGCCTAGGAAGTTATTTTTCCTCTTGACTCAACATTTCTGAACTTAGCTCTCTGCCTTTCCATTAAATCCATTGCCAAATCTCTTTTTAATAGCATGTCAGCTGCTGAAACAGAGATAAAGATAGTTTTAATTAACCCAGGAAGTTCAGAGGAGCAAGGAAGCAGAATATGCCACAACTCCGGGACATAAGTCAGCCTTATAGATGAGTTCTTTTAAAACCTGGTAGTTGCAGGAAGTTATTTTTAAAGGGGGGGGGCGTGTAGGTGGTGGTGCACCTGGTTAAGCACATACATTATGTCGTGCAAGGAGCCAGGTTCAAGTCCCCGGTCTCCACCTGCAGGGAGAAAGCTTCACAAGTGGTGAGGCAGGGCTGCAGGTGTCTCTTTTGCTCTCTCTACCTCCCCCCCTCCTTAATTTATCTGTCTCTATCCAATAATAAATAAATAAAAATATTGTAAAAATTTAAAAATGTCTGTTAAAATCAGTAAATAAAGCCGGGGAGTTGCAAGAATATTCCCCTGCAGGCATCCCCTCTCAGAGCACCCGATGTTCGTTTTGTGTGCTTGTGAATAGAAGCAGAGAGACAGAGATATATCACAGCACCAAGATTTCCTGCAGTGCTGGGCTCCAGCCTGACCTGCACTTACCTCAGGGCGGCACACTACCCAGCTGAACCATTTCACCAACCTTAGGACAGCAGCATTTTAAAGACTTTTTGTTAACTACTATCTTCCTTTACTGGACAGAGACAGCCAGAGATAGAGATGGAAGGGGAGAGAGGGAGAGAGACAGAGAAACACCTGCAGCCCTGCTTCAGCACTCACAAAGCTTCCCCACCTCCTTGCAGGTAAGAAGCTGGGGCTCGAACCCTGGACCTTACACATTGTCACGTGTGTTCAACCAGATATGCCACACCCAGTGCCAGAATAGCAACATTTATAAGACATTTCACTTGGTGGTAATTGTTTTTTAAGTTTCCTTAGGTAAGGAGACTCACCAAAATCCTGTATGTAGTGATTTCCTTGGAAAGACTGAATCATACTTGACATAGTCTTATAAACTCACATGGATGTTCTTTCTAGGTTAATGACTAACTCAAGTAAAACTATGTGTTTCCATGTGAAAGAAAAAAAAAGATTAATCTATCTTCATATTTAAACATTTCTCATTGGCCCACAACATAGAAGAAACGCTCCCAGTCTGAAAGTCTCGGTTGTTACCAGCCATTGCGGTCAGCGAATCCCTAATGAGTCAGTCATGAACTTCTTTCATGCCCAGAAAATGCACAGGTCAGATGGGCAAGACAGGTCACTGCATGATGCGCTTTGTAGCACATGGGACCTAGGTGTAAGACCAGTACCCTTGACACTGTTGAAAATTCACTTCGGCGGTACCTTTCCCTCTCTCTCTGCTTCTGCTTGAAAAACTCAGTCCAGAGCAGGTAAATTCTGGCCACAGCAACACACAGTGAAATGTGCACATGACAAGCTACAGAGATGGTCTTCTGCCTAGTCTCAGGACAAACAGCATGGAGCTGCAGGAACCTAGAGCAGTGCCTCTGATTCAAAACCGGAGGGACTGGAGGGGACTTTGCTTCATCGAGTATACAAGGAGGGAAAAGACAAGGGCCATGACATTCAGTTTTCTTCCCTGTGGGAATAACTAAAACAAATCTTATCTTAATTACTGGTACAGTAAACAACCAGCTAATTGGTTTCATCTTTTATGTAATGCTAAGAGCTTCTCAAATTGACATCACAATTTTTGAATTTTTGAACTACCTAACAATTGTTGTCATTATCTGCACTCATTAAATCAAATTTACCTTCACTCTGATCTCTTTATTCCTGCCGTTCCTTCATTCTTTTAATGTAACTGAATGTTGAGAGGAAGGGGAGGAAGCACACAAATTAGAAAGTGTTTTGAGATGAAGGTCTGAAAACAGCAGTACAAGGAGAAAAGAAGAAGTAGTACAAGGAGAAGATGAACAGCAGTACAAGGAGAAGATGAACAGTAGTACAAGGAGAAGATGAACAGTAGTACAAGGAGAAGATGAACAGCAGTACAAGGAGAAGATGAGCAGTAGTACAAGGAGAAGATGAACAGTAGTACAAGGAGAAGATGAACAGCAGTACAAGGAGAAGATGAACAGCAGTACAAGGAGTAGATGAACAGCAGTACAAGGAGAAGATGAGCAGCAGTACAAGGAGAAGATGAACAGCAGTACAAGGAGAAGATAAACAGCAGTACAAGGAGAAGATGAACAGCAGTACAAGGAGAAGATGAACAGTAGTACAAGGAGAAGATGAACAATATCACAAGGAGAAGATAGACAGCAGTACAAGGAGAAGATGAACAGCAGTACAAGGAGAAGATGAAAAGCAGTACAAGGAGAAGATGAACAGTAGTACAAGTAGGAGATGAACAGTAGCACAAGGAGAAGATGAACAGTAGTACAAGGAGAAGATGAAGAGTAGCACAAGGAGAAGATGAACAGCAGTACAAGGAGAAGATGAACAGCAGTACAAGGAGAAGATGAACAGTAGTACAAGGAGAAGATGGACAGCGGTACAAGTAGAAGATGAACATCAGTACAAGGAGAAGATGAACATCAGTACAAGGAGTAGATGAACAGCAGTACAAGGAGAAGATGAACAGTAGTACAAGGAGAAGATGAGCAGCAGTACAAGGAGAAGATGAACAGCAGTACAAGGAGAAGATGAACAGCAGTACAAGGAGAAGATGAACAGCAGTACAAGGAGAAGATGAACAGCAGTACAAGGAGAAGATGAGCAGCAGTACAAGGAGAAGATGAAGAGTAGCACAAGGAGAAGATGAACAGCGGTACAAGGAGAAGATGAACAGTAGTACAAGGAGAAGATGGACAGCGGTACAAGGAGAAGATGAACAGCAGCACAAGGAGAAGATGAACAGCAGCACAAGGAGAAGATGAACAGCAGTACAAGGAGAAGATGAACAGCAGTACAAGGAGAAGATGAGCAGCAGTACAAGGAGAAGATGAAGAGTAGCACAAGGAGAAGATGAACAGCAGTACAAGGAGAAGATGAACAGTAGTACAAGGAGAAGATGGACAACGGTACAAGGAGAAGATGAACAGCAGGACAAGGAGAAGATGAACAGCAGCACAAGGAGAAGATGAACATCAGTACAAGGAGTAGATGAACAGCAGTACAAGGAGTAGATGAACAGTAGTACAAGGAGAAGATGAGCAGCAGTACAAGGAGAAGATGAACAGCAGTACAAGGAGAAGATGAGCAGCAGTACAAGGAGAAGATGAACAGCAGTACAAGGAGAAGATGAGCAGTAGTACAAGGAGAAGATGAACAGTAGTACAAGGAGAAGATGAACAGCAGCACAAGGAGAAGATGAACAGCAGCACAAGGAGAAGATGAACATCAGTACAAGGAGTAGAAGAAAAGCAGTACAAGGAGTAGATGAACAGTAGTACAAGGAGAAGATGAGCAGCAGTACAAGGAGAAGATGAACAGCAGTACAAGGAGAAGATGAGCAGCAGTACAAGGAGAAGATGAACAGCAGTACAAGGAGAAGATGAGCAGTAGTACAAGGAGAAGATGAACAGTAGTACAAGGAGAAGATGAACAGCAATACAAGGAGAAGATGAACAGCAGTACAAGGAGAAGATGAACAGCAGTACAAGGAGAAGATGAACAGTAGTACAAGGAGAAGATGGACAGCGGTACAAGGAGAAGATGAACATCAGTACAAGGAGAAGATGAACATCAGTACAAGGAGTAGAAGAACAGCAGTACAAGGAGAAGATGAACAGTAGTACAAGGAGAAGATGAGCAGCAGTACAAGGAGAAGATGAACAGCAGTACAAGGAGAAGATGAGCAGCAGTACAAGGAGAAGATGAACAGCAGTACAAGGAGAAGATGAACAGCAGTACAAGGAGAAGATGAGCAGCAGTACAAGGAGAAGATGAAGAGTAGCACAAGGAGAAGATGAACAGCAGTACAAGGAGAAGATGAACAGCAGTACAAGGAGAAGATGGACAGCGGTACAAGGAGAAGATGAACAGCAGCACAAGGAGAAGATGAACAGCAGCACAAGGAGAAGATGAACAGCAGTACAAGGAGAAGATGAACAGCAGTACAAGGAGAAGATGAGCAGCAGTACAAGGAGAAGATGAAGAGTAGCACAAGGAGAAGATGAACAGCAGTACAAGGAGAAGATGAACAGTAGTACAAGGAGAAGATGGACAACGGTACAAGGAGAAGATGAACAGCAGGACAAGGAGAAGATGAACAGCAGCACAAGGAGAAGATGAACATCAGTACAAGGAGTAGATGAACAGCAGTACAAGGAGTAGATGAACAGTAGTACAAGGAGAAGATGAGCAGCAGTACAAGGAGAAGATGAACAGCAGTACAAGGAGAAGATGAGCAGCAGTACAAGGAGAAGATGAACAGCAGTACAAGGAGAAGATGAGCAGTAGTACAAGGAGAAGATGAACAGTAGTACAAGGAGAAGATGAACAGCAATACAAGGAGAAGATGAACAGCAGTACAAGGAGAAGATGAACAGCAGTACAAGGAGAAGATGAGCAGCAGTACAAGGAGAAGATGAAGAGTAGCACAAGGAGAAGATGAACAGCAGTACAAGGAGAAGATGAACAGTAGTACAAGGAGAAGATGGACAACGGTACAAGGAGAAGATGAACAGCAGCACAAGGAGAAGATGAACAGCAGCACAAGGAGAAGATGAACATCAGTACAAGGAGTAGATGAACAGCAGTACAAGGAGTAGATGAACAGTAGTACAAGGAGAAGATGAGCAGCAGTACAAGGAGAAGATGAACAGCAGTACAAGGAGAAGATGAGCAGCAGTACAAGGAGAAGATGAACAGCAGTACAAGGAGAAGATGAGCAGTAGTACAAGGAGAAGATGAACAGTAGTACAAGGAGAAGATGAAGAGCAATACAAGGAGAATATGAACAGCAGTACAAAGAGAAGATGAACAGCAGTACAAGGAGAAGATGAGCAGCAGTACAAGGAGAAGATGAACAGCAGTACAAGGAGAAGATGAGCAGTAGTACAAGGAGAAGATGAACAGCAGTACAAGGAGAAGATGAACAGCAGCACAAGGAGAAGATGAGCAGCAGTACAAGGAGAAGATGAACAGCAGTACAAGGAGAAGATGAACAGCAGTACAAGGAGAAGATGAGCAGTAGTACAAGGAGAAGATGAACAGCAGTACAAGGAGAAGATGAACAGCAGTACAAGGAGAAGATGAACAGCAGTACAAGGAGAAGATGAACAGCAGTACAAGGAGAAGATGAACAGCAGTACAAGGAGAAGATGAGCAGTAGTACAAGGAGAAGATGAACAGCAGTACAAGGAGAAGATGAACAGCAGTACAAGGAGAAGATGAACAGCAGTACAAGAAGATGAACAGCAGTACAAGGAGAAGATGAACAGTAGCACAAGGAGAAGATGAACAGCAGTACAAGGAGAAGATGAGCAGCAGTACAAGGAGAAGATGAACAGCAGTAGAAGGAGAAGATGAACAGCAGTACAAGGAGAAGATGAACAGTAGTACAAGGAGAAGATGAACAGCAGCACAAGGAGAAGATGAACAGCAGTACAAGAAGAAGATGAACAGCAGTACAAGGAGAAGATGAACTATAGCACAAGGAGAAGATGAACAGCAGCACAAGGAGAAGATGGACATCAGCACAAGGAGATGATGAACAGCAGCACAAGGAGAAGATGAACAGCAGTACAAGGAAGATGAACTATAGCACAAGGAGAAGATGAACAGCAGCACAAGGAGAAGATGGACAGCAGCACAAGGAGATGATGAACAGCAGGACAAGGAGAAGATGAACAGCAGCACAAGGAGATGATGAACAGCAGCACAAGGAAAAGATGAACAGCAGTACCAGGAGAAGATGAACAGCAGTACAAGGAGAAGATGAACAGCAGTACAAGGAGAAGATGAACAGCAGTACCAGGAGAAGATGGACAGCAGCACAAGGAGAAGATGAACAGCAGCACAAGGAGAAGATGGACAGTAGTACAAGGAGAAGATGAACAGCAGTACAAGGAGAAGATGAACAGCAGTACAAGGAGAAGATGAACAGCAGTACCAGGAGAAGATGGACAGCAGTACAAGGAGAAGATGAACAGCAGTACAAGGAGAAGATGGACAGCAGCACAAGGAGAAGATGGACAGCAGCACAAGGAGAAGATGAACAGCAGCACAAGGAGAAGATGAACAGCAGTACCAGGAGAAGATGAACAGTAGTACAAGGAGAAGATGAACAGCAGTACAAGGAGATGATGAACAACAGTACCAGGAGAAGATGAACATCAGTACAAGGAGAAGATGAACAGTAGTACAAGGAGAAGATGAACAGTAGTACAAGGAGAAGATGAACAGCAGTACAAGGAGAAGATGAACATCAGTACAAGGAGAAGATGAACAGTAGTACAAGGAAAAGATGAACTGCAGCACAAGGAGAAGATGAACAGCAGTACAAGGAGAAGATGAACAGCAGTACAAGGAGAAGATGAACAGCAGTACAAGGAGAAGATGAACAGTAGTACAAGGAGAAGATGAACAGCAGTACAAGGAGAAGATGAACAGTAGTACAAGGAGAAGATGAACAGCAGTACAAGGAGAAGATGGACAGCAGTACAAGGAGAAGATGAACAGCAGTACAAGGAGAAGATGGACAGCAGTACAAGGAGAAGATGAACAGCAGTACAAGGAGAAGATGAACAGTAGTACAAGGAGAAGATGAACATCAGTACAAGGAGAAGATGAACAGTAGTACAAGGAGAAGATGAACAGTAGTACAAGGAGAAGATGAACATCAGTACAAGGAGATGATGAACAGTAGTACAAGGAGAAGATGAACATCAGTACAAGGAGAAGATGAACAGTAGTACAAGGAGAAGATGAACAGTAGTACAAGGAGAAGATGAACAGTAGTACAAGGAAAAGATGAACTGCAGCACAAGGAGAAGATGAACAGCAGTACAAGGAGAAGATGAACAGCAGTACAAGGAGAAGATGAACTATAGCACAAGGAGAAGATGAACAGTAGTACAAGGAGAAGATGAACAGCAGTACAAGGAGAAGATGAACAGCAGTACAAGGAGAAGATGAACAGCAGCACAAGGAGAAGATGGACAGCAGTACAAGGAGAAGATGAACAGCAGTACAAGGAGAAGATGAACAGCAGTACAAGGAGAAGATGAACTATAGCACAAGGAGAAGATGAACAGCAGCACAAGGAGAAGATGGACATCAGCACAAGGAGATGATGAACAGCAGCACAAGGAGAAGATGAACAGCAGCACAAGGAGATGATGAACAGCAGCACAAGGAGAAGATGAACAGCAGTACCAGGAGAAGATGAACAGCAGTACAAGGAGAAGATGAACAGCAGTACCAGGAGAAGATGGACAGCAGTACAAGGAGAAGATGAACAGCAGTACAAGGAGAAGATGGACAGCAGTACAAGGAGAAGATGAACAGCAGTACAAGGAGAAGATGGACAGCAGTACAAGGAGAAGATGAACAGCAGTACAAGGAGAAGATGGACAGCAGTACAAGGAGAAGATGAACAGTAGTACAAGGAGAAGATGAACAGCAGTACAAGTAGAAGATGAACATCAGTACAAGGAGAAGATGAACAGTAGTACAAGGAGAAGATGAACAGCAGTACAAGGAGAAGATGGACAGCAGCACAAGGAGAAGTTGGACAGCAGTACAAGGAGAAGATGAACAGTAGTACAAGGAGAAGATGAACAGCAGCACAAGGAGAAGATGGACAGCAGTACAAGGAGAAGATGAACAGCAGTACAAGGAGAAGATGGACAGCAGTACAAGGAGAAGATGAACAGCAGTACAAGGAGAAGATGAACAGCAGTACAAGGAGAAGATGAACAGCAGTACAAGGAGAAGATGAACAGCAGTACAAGGAGAAGATGAACAGCAGTACAAGGAGAAGATGAACAGCAGTACAAGGAGAAGATGAACAGCAGTACAAGGAGAAGATGAACAGCAGTACAAGGAGAAGATGAACAGCAGTACAAGGAGAAGATGAGCAGCAGTACAAGGAGAAGATGAACAGCAGTACAAGGAGAAGATGAACAGCAGTACAAGGAGAAGATGGACAGCAGTACAAGGAGAAGATGAACAGCAGCACAAGGAGAAGATGGACAGCAGTACAAGGAGAAGATGAACAGCAGCACAAGGAGAAGATGGACAGCAGCACAAGGAGAAGATGGACAGCAGCACAAGGAGAAGATGAACAGCAGTACAAGGAGAAGATGAACAGTAGTACAAGGAGAAGATGAGCAGCAGTACAAGGAGAAGATGAACAGTAGTACAAGGAGAAGATGGACAGCAGCACAAGGAGAAGATGAACAGCAGTACAAGGAGAAGATGAACAGCAGCACAAGGAGAAGATGAACAGCAGTACAAGGAGAAGATGAACAGCAGCACAAGGAGAAGATGAACAGCAGCACAAGGAGAAGATGAACAGCAGTACAAGGAGAAGATGAGCAGCAGTACAAGGAGAAGATGAACAGCAGCACAAGGAGAAGATGAACAGCAGTACAAGGAGAAGATGAGCAGTAGTACAAGGAGAAGATGAACAGTAGTACAAGGAGAAGATGAACAGCAGTACAAGGAGAAGATGAACAGCAGTACAAGGAGAAGATGAACAGCAGTACAAGGAGAAGATGAGCAGCAGTACAAGGAGAAGATGAACAGTAGTACAAGGAGAAGATGAACAGCAGCACAAGGAGAAGATGAACAGCAGTACAAGGAGAAGATGAACAGCAGCACAAGGAGAAGATGGACAGCAGTACAAGGAGAAGATGAACAGCAGTACAAGGAGAAGATGGACAGCAGTACAAGGAGAAGATGGACAGCAGTACAAGGAGAAGATGGACAGCAGTACAAGGAGAAGATGGACAGCAGCACAAGGAGAAGATGGACAGCAGTACAAGGAGAAGATGGACAGCAGTACAAGGAGAAGATGAGCAGCAGTACAAGGAGAAGATGAGCAGCAGTACAAGGGGAAGAGACCAGAGGCTTGCCCAACAGATGTTCATGTCTCAGTCTCTGAGGTCCAAAGTTCAGTCAAGTACCACCAAGGAAGGAAAAGGGAGGAAGGAAGGAAGGAAGGAAGGAAGGAAGGAAGGAAGGAAGGAAGGAAGGAAGGAAGGGATTACTTGAAGCTCACAGGCTTTTTCTCACATTGGCCACTCTCACAAGTCAGATAGGTGCTTTTAAGTAAGTCAGATCTTTTTTGACATGAATTTTCTTATTATGAAATCGAGTGGGTTGAAGCTATTTGTAGATGCTTCCGTGTGTGTGTGTGTGTGTGTGTGTGTGTGTGTGTGTACATGCACGCGTTTGGGTGTTGTGTGTCTTCCTTCCTACTTCCCTCTCCTTCCTTCCTTCCTTCCTTTTCTTTTTTTTTTAATACCAGAGCACTACTGAGTTCCGTTTTATGATGGTGCAGGGGCTGAACCTGGGAGCTCACAGCCTCAGGCACAAGGGTTTGCATAAGCATTACGCTATCTCCTTCACCCAGTGCTTCCATTTCTAAATGTACCAGTCTACTTATTACGATGTGTGCCATTCCTTCACTTTTTTGCCTTTTGTCACTCTTTATAATCCCTATAAACTCTAGACCATGTCACTCCTAAACTATGGCGTGATTTTATTTCTTACAAACCTGATTTTAGTTTGGAGAGCACCCTGTAAGAATTGGACTTAATTCTTCATCCAGTAAGAGACTGAACCACAACTCATGTGAAGTGACATAAGTCAGAAACAACAGGATATATATGGGATGATCTCACTCATGGACAGGAGTTGAAATATAAGAGCAGAATGGGAAACACAAAGCAGAACTCGGACTGAGTTGCTGTGTTGCACCAAAGTAAAAGACTCTGGGTTGTAGGGGAGGAGGTGTCAGGTCCTGGGACTTGATGGCAGAGGAGGACCTAGTGGGGGTTGTATTGTCATGTGGAAACCTGGGAAATGGCATGCGTGTACAAACTACTGTATTTTACTTTCGACTGTAAACCATTAAACCCCCAATATGGAAATTTAAAAAAAATAAAAATAAACAGCACCTGACCCAATGGCCAGCAGTTTTCAGACATCCCATAAGCATAGCTGCAATCTGCCTCACCAATCATTAGAGTCGACACTTGTGTGCAATTTGCCTGGGCAAGATCCTGTTGTAAGAAGTGGAGTCAGACTAACTCATACAACATGCTCACCACTCTCCTTAGTAAGTATGTTAGCAGGTCTCACCTTACGGACAAGGAAACTGAGACAAGGAGCAGAAATATAACGAGCAAGCCTCACAGTCCGGGTTGGGGGGTTCACGCCCCACACCGCTGGGCTTGGCTGCCACAGATGTGAGTCCCTGAGTCCTCTTGCAGCAGCGCCTGCCTTGCACAAGAGCCTTATGCGCCTTACTAGTACTGCCCCACCCCACCACAGCACTGCTAGGCTCTGGCTCATAGTGGTTTGGGGGTTTGAAACTGAGACGACCCAGTCTGAAGCACGAGTTTCCTTCTGGAAAACCACTGTCTATCCTGCTGGCAATGCTCCATTTTTTGAATAGGCTATAATGTGAAGATTTGAAATTATAATAATTCCTCCATTATAATAATTCTACAATTTTTATATTTATTTGGAAACATTTCACAGACATATATTCTAATAAACTACTTTTAAAAAATTCAGTATTTAGTAATTATTTATTTTCCTTTTTGTTGCCCTTGTTGTTTTATTGTTGTAATTATTATTGTTGTTGTTATTGATCCTTACGCCAGTCTTTGCATCACATGTACTTAACCCGCTGCGCCATAGCCCGACTTCCTATGATAGACTACTTTTTGTCCCTTTTTGTTGCCCTTGTTTTATTGTTGTTATTATTATTATTGTCATTGTTGTTGGATAGAACAGAGAGAAATGGAGAGAGGAGGGGAAGACAGGGAGAGAGAAAGACAGACACCTGCAGACCTGCTTCATCGCTTGTGAAACAACCCCCATCCCCTGCAGGTGGGGAGCTGGGGCTCCAAACCGAACCGGGATCCTTACATCAGTCCTTGTGCTTTGCGCCTGACTCCTTGATAGGCTAACTTCTTAATGGAAATAACTGAAATCTTATTCAAATGTATTAGTGCATGCATTATTTCTAAAAACAGTCAAGGTTTAACCTTATTTACAAATTGGGCCTTGGAGATAGCACAGTGTACATGCAAAAGGACTTTCAGGTTCAATCCTTGGCATCACCGTAAGCCAAAGCTAAAGAAAGCTCTGGAAGAAAAGAACTTATCCATTCCCGGGAGTCCGGCTGTAGTGCAGCGGGTTAAGCGCAGGTGGCACAAAGCACAAGGACCGGCATAAGGATCCCGGTTCGAGCCCCGGCTCCCCACCTGCAGGGGAGTCGCTTCACAGGCGGTGAAGCAGGTCTGCAGGTGTCTGTCTTTCTCTCCTCCTCGTTGTCTTCCCCTCCTCTCTCCATTTCTCTCTGTCCTATCCAACAACAACAACAACAATAATAACTACAACAATAAAACAACAAGGGCAACAAAAGGGAATAAATAAATTAAATAAATATAAAAAAATTTTTTAAAAGAACTTATCCATTCCCAATATTATCTGCAAATAAATAATTGCACAATGTATAACTTCCTCATAAAAACCACTGTCACTTACTCTGTCAAAGACAGTTGAGAAGACAAGACTGGGAAAATGAAAACAAGGCTGTGAGTCTTTCTCACCATGAGGGTTTACGCCTTCAGCTAGCGCCTCCACCTTCTGCGCCCATGATCATCCTGGGATCCCAGAGGGATAAAGAATAGGGAAGCTTCCATAAGGCACTCTGGTGGTGGGAACTGTGTGGAATTGTCCCCCTCTTATCCAATGGTCTTGCTGAACATTATTAAATCACTAATAAAGAAAAAATAGTGTTCCTCTAAGTAAATAAATACATTTGCCACAGTTTTTACTCATGTTCATAAAACCAGCTACAAGAGTTCTCCAAAAGCACAGGCAGATAAATACAACAAACTGTTAAGCAGTAGCCATGAAAATCTTTGGTGCTTCCATTCAACATGTTAAGCGTTTCTTTCAGAAATGGAAAAGTGGTCTATGTGGAGATAAGGGGCAGAGAGGGACGAGGTCACTGCTCCCATCAGCTGAGAGGCTGCTGGGAAGGAAATGAGCAACATCTTTAATCTGGAGTCGAGCAGAGCAGGACCTTCCTCTTTATGGACCATTTAAATGAGAAATGCTCATATAGTCCCCCCCTTTTTTTTCGTCTTTTAAAATAGAGTCATAAGACACTGAAAACCCTCTGCATCTTATAGGCAAGTTGGAAAAGAATCATAGAAGAATAACAGATATGTCACGAGTGATCCCTCTTGTTCTTAGTAAAAGTGAGAAACAAAACACAAGCTAAACGTAAACAATGTCTGACGTAGCCCTGTTATTCATCTTTTGTCATGGTGTCTTTAAATCAAATAAAAAATCGGCACAGGGGTTAAGCTCCATGCTCCCAGAGGGATAGAGAATAGGAAAGCTGTCAGGGGAGGGGATGGGAAGCGGAGATCTGGCAGTGGGAACTGTGTGGAGCTGTACCCCTCTTATCCTATGGTTTTGTTGGTGTTTCCTTTTTATAAATAATTTTTTTTTAAAAACTTCCCCCCCCCAAAAAAAAAAAACCAAAGAATAGGGAAGCTTGCAGTGGAGGGGATGGGATACAGAACTCTAGTGGTGGAAACTGTGTGGAATTGTGTCCCTCTTATCCTACGGTCTTGTTGATCATTATTAAATCAATATAAGTAAATAAGAAAAAAGTTCCATGGTATATATTCAATAGAATACTATGCAATTTTTAAAGGTGCTATTATGTCCTATGGAATAAAAGGGACAGAACTTGAGTGTCATGCTTACGTTCATGAACTAAGTAAGCAGGTAAAATACTGAATATCTTCACACTCCTGTGGGATATAGATGACTATAATACATGAACTTACAATAGAAATAAAAGAAATAGTCATAATGTCTATAAGATGTTGAGACAACTGTGCTGGCTTTAATGGAGACATAAAACTTTGGCAGTGGGTGTAGTGTGTAGTGTACAGGGTGCACGGTGCAGTGTGGATTGTGCAGTGTGGAATGTGGAGTGTGCAATGTGGAATGTGGAGTGTGCAATGTGCAGTGTGGAGTGTGCAGGGTGCACGGTGCAGTGTGGAGTGTGCAGTGTGTAAAGTACAGTGTGCAGTGTGCAGGGTGCAGTGTGGAGTGTGCAGTGTGCAAGGCACAGTGTGCAGGGTGCAGGGTGCAGTGTGGAGTGTGCAGGGTGCAGTGTGGAGTGTGCAGGGTGGAGTGTGGAGTGTGCAGTGTGCAAGGCACAGTATGCAGGGTGCAGTGTGGAGTGTGCAGTGTGGAGTGTGCCGTGTGCAAGGCACAGGGTGCAGTGTGCAGGGCTCAGGGCACAGGGTTCAGTGTGCAGTGTGCAAGGCACAGTGTGCAGGGTGCAGGGTGCACGGTGCAGGGTGCAGTGTGCACGGTGCACGGTTCAGGGTGTAGTGTGGAGTATACCGTGATCTCTCAGTCTTGCAAACCATTGTTAGATCACTAGTAAAAGTGTATCACATAAAAAAAGCTTTTTTTATTTAAAATGAGTCAACTTCATGTCCCTGATCAGCCATACTTCTAAGTACTTTTTCTTCTTCACCTCTATGAGCAGATAAGTCACATCCTCACTTGCTTTCTGGTTAAAAGGATTTCATCGCATCTGGGACTAAACTAGACAATCAAACTCAAAAGAAATTGGAGCTTCAGTTTAATCCAACAGTGGTGGTCAGACACTCCCTGCATACTGTTTCCACTCAATCACCATGCGATTAACTAACCCCTCTCTAGCATGTGCTAAAATGAGTTAACTCCCTGCCCACCCCCCCGAAATCATGGCTTAAAGAAGTGTGCTGAGCCGGCAGCGGCGCACACAGCTGAGCTCACACGTTACTCTGTGCGACGACCTGGGTTTAAGCCTCCACTTCTTACCTGCAAAGAGGAAACTTCATGAGTGGTGAAGCAGGGTTGCAGGTCTCTCTTTCTCTATGTCTATCTATCTGCATCTCCAGTCTCAACTTCTCTGTCCTACCAAATAAAAGAAAGCAATAAAAAAAGGAAAAAAAAAAAAAGGAAAAAGTAGCCACTGGAGTGCTGGATTCATTCAGGCACCAGACACCGAGCCTTGGTAACGGCTCTAGTGGCAATTATGTAGGAGGCAGAAGGAAGGGAGGGAGGGAGGGAGGAAGGAAGGGAGGGAGGAAGGGAAAGAGAAGTGTGATGAACAAAATAGTTGATATTTATAAATTCACAGAAATAGATGATAATCAAAGATTTTTGCACACAAATAAGGTTGGTAAAATGTAGAGTGAAGCTGGGCATTAAAGTGATAATCTCGTGGGGGGAAATCCTTTCTACAATTCACTAAAACTCTTTTTGTTTGTTTAATTCTTAATTTGTGTCAAGAAAGGCATTTAGAGAAAGGAAACTAGATTACCTATCCAAAATACAGCCTGGATTCACAAGAGACCCCTAGACTTCACAGAACACTAGCCATAGATCAACCCCAATGACCCAGCAATCCTCTCCTGAGATCCAAAGTAAAGCTTTGCGCAGTGGCAGTATCGTAGCCAATGAGGTTTATCCGAGGCGCGATTATTGCTAATTGAAAACTTTTCCCAAAGTAAGCAGATACACCTCTCCAGACACATCTATGTAGACCTATGCTCATAGCAGCAGTCCACAGTGCCCAAAACCGGAAGCAACCCAAATGTCCAAGGACAGATGAACAGCTAAGAAATCTATATAAAAATATACACAATGGAATACTACTCAGCTGTTAAAAATAATGAACTCACCTACTTTGCATATAGGTAGGTAGGTAGGTAGATAGATAGATGGATAGATAGATAGATAGATAGATAGATATCATCATCATCACCAGGTCACTCTGAACTGACTTCTTCAGATAGAGAGAAAAACACAGACATCTAGAAAAAGATACCATAGCACTTGAAGTCCTCCACTGAGGTGAGGGCCAGGCTCCAACCCAGGTCATATGCACCACAAAGCAGGAGTACTGCCCAGGTGAGCTATTTTACCAGCCCACTAGGAGAGATATCTAGTGAATGGTGTTTACTGTACATTCAAAAACATTATCATTTTCTTTTTTCAGGAAACTGACATCTCCTTTGACCTTTAATTTTTTGTAATCTTAATAAGCGTGGTTATTGATGCCAGATTAGCACCAGTAAGCTAGAAATGAAGCGGGAAGCAGAAAACGGAACCACGGAAGTAGTGTGAGAAGGCTGTGAGTTGCAAAGCAGGCAGACTCAAGAGTCTTAGCAGAGTAGCATAGAGTCAATTAGCAGAAGCAAAAATCCAATTCAATAGGCCATAAATAAAATAAAACAGTGTATTCAATGACATATTCTGTATTTTAATTAAACAGACTATTTAAAAAGGCCATTCTGAATTTTTTTTTTTTGCCTCCAGGGCTATCGCTGGGGCTTGGTGCCTACACTATGAATCCACTGCTCCTGAAGGTCACCTTTCCCATTGTGTTGCCCTTCTTGTAGTTGTTGTAGTTATTATTGTTGTTGCTGTTGGACAGGACAGAGAGAAATGGAGAGAGGAGGAGCAGACAGAGAGGGGGAGAGAAAGACAGACACCTGCAGACCTGCTTCACCACCTGTGAAGCGACTCCCCTGCAGGTGGGGAGCCGGGGGCTCAAACTGGGATCCTTACGCCGGTCCTTGTGCTTTGCACCAGGTGCCCTTAACCCACTGCGCTACCACCCAGCCCCCCATTCTGAATTTCTGACCCTTTTCCAGGGGGATCACACTATTCAGAAAACAGCTGATTGTAATGATTCATTCACAGAAAGTTCTGCATGGCATCTCATAACTATAAAGAAATGCTTTCGATGTTAATGCGGGTATTCAGGGTACTATTAAAGCTTGCTGAGTTAGCAGTTAGTTTTCAATGTTGCATACTGACTAAAAATAAAACACTACCATTTGTTACGTTTAAAATTTGAAACCCTCCAGTAATAAACTGCTCTTTGAGAAGTTATTCCATCAGATCAGTCGAGGTCAGTGTGGGATTAAGTAACATCAAGATTAATTAAGGTTAGTATAAACTCAGTAACAGTTTATGCTAGTGGAAGAGAAAGCCATTCAAATGAGCAAAACTTGTCCTGTGAAACTCTCTGGAAATAGAGAATGTTACCTTATAGATATGAAATTCTGCTGATAATCTTCTGACTTAATAATAGAACACTTAAAGATATGAACTGTCTCTGTATCAAGACATCCTGATAAAATGTCAGACTTAAATACAGAAATTGATAAATTCCTTACAGAAAATGTTCCAAAAATGTATACAATCATATTATTGTAAATTTATTTATATTCAATTTTGAACACTACATTTTCATTTAATAGTCCTAAGAGGGAAATCGAGAAGAACAAAGGTATTGATTTCTCAATTTATTTGTAATTTAATAACAAACTTAATTGAAATAAATTGGCACTGATGGTTTTATTTTGAGCAGAATGATGTTACCTTTACAAGAAAAGCAATTTGAGGGTCCTTTCCAGTTACCCACCTGAATGAAGGGGGTGGGGGGCAGGGTGAAACTGGAACAGAACTTGCAGGATATAAAAGGGGGGAAAAAGGTGTTTCTCTCCTCTCTTCTCCTCTCCCATGTCAACTAGGAATACCAAAGGAGACCACCTGGGACTGCAACAAGACAGGACTAGAACGGCTTCAGGAACCCACCAAATCACTGCAGGTTCTAGATGCCACCATGATGCCGACCAGACTTCTCTGGACAGACAACCCCACCAATGTGTCCTGGAGCCCTGCTTCCCCAGAGCCCTGCCCCACTAGGGAAAGAGAGAGGCAGACTGGGAGTATGGATCCACCTGCCAACACCCATGTTCAGCGGGGAAGCAATTACAGAAGCCAGACCTTCCACCTTCTGCATCCCACAGTGACCCTGGGTCCATGCTCCCAGAGGGATAAAGAATAGAAAAGCTGTCAGGGGAGGGGGTGGGATATGGAGATCTGGTGGTGGGAATTGTGTTGAGTTGCACCCCTCTTATCCAATGGTTTTTGACAGTTTCCTTTTCACAAATAAAGAAGTAAATAAATACATAAAAAGCTATTTGAGTCCAAGAAAGAGGTGGTTTTCCTTTCTTACACTGCTAAATAGTTATACAAATTAAATGATGTGAATTTCCAGAACAACTGAAGAGTATATACTCTGCAATGTTCACATGCTTTAACCTAGCCAATCCTCCTGAGAAAATAAAGATGTGCTGAAAAGTAGCTACAGATACACTGATCATAGCACTGATGGAAAGAAAGGTAGGAAAACCATTTCAAATAAACAAAAGACGTCAAGTCATCTTTGGGAATTATGGCATACCCACAGAACAGAAGGTAACATATGTGTTAGGGAAACTTTCATGATTCTGTGTGAGGAAGTGCTTGTCTCACACAGCTGTGCAGAATTAAGCAGGGGGCCCAGGTGCTGGTGCCCCTGGCTAAGTGCTCACATCATATTGCACAAGGACCCAGGTTCAAGCCCCTGGTTCAAGCTTCACAAGGGGTGAAGCAGGTCTGAAGAGTCTATCGGTCTCTCTCCCTCTCTATCGCCCCATTCCCTCTCAATTTCTGGCTGTCTCTATCCAAAAATAAATAAAATGCTTTTTAAATAGAATTAAGCTTGATTCCTCCTACCTCGGAGTCTTTTGAATTTGGCTTAATTTTATAAAGCCATTATTCCTAATGCGTCTATGAACTTCAGCAAGACTAGCGCCAGGCCTTCAATAAGTCCCTTTGTTTGCAGACAAAAGCAGCGAAGCTGCCTCGGCCTCCCAGCCTCTCCTGTAAGCACCCTGTCCTGCTCCTTCTCCCACTCACCCGTGCCCCCGGTTCAGCACGTGGGCACCGCAAGCAAGCACCCTGGTTTGAGCTCCTAGTCCTCACAAGCAGTGAAGCAGGTCTGCAGGAGTCTCTCTCTCTCTCTCTCTCTCTCTCTCTCTCTCTCTCCCCCTCTCCCTCCCTCCTCCTCTCAGTTGCTCTCTAGCCTAACAAAGGGAAAAAAAGAGTAACGAATCCATCATGTAGGTGCCAAGTCCAAGTGGTAACCCTGGTGGCCATAACAAATAAATACATAAAATCTAAAAAAAAAAAAAAAAAAAAAAGAACAAGAGAGAGACCATTTGGAGAAAATCCTATCATCACCGTAAAGCCAAGTGGACCGGGTGAGAGTGCCTACATGGGCTCTATATTCGCTCTGGGGCCGCTCTACTTAACACTCAAAGACCTTCCCCACCTGCGGGGGAGGCTTGAGCAGTGAATCAGCACCGCGGCGTCTCGTCTCTCTGCTCCTCTCATCTGCGGCTCCATCTCAGTTTCTCCCCGTCTCTGTGCAAAACGAATGGATGAGCTCCCCGCCCCCGCTCCCGGCGGCAAGAAGAGCGTCTCTCCATATGCCAGGAACCTTAGTCACCAGGATGAAAGTCACCAGGCAGGTAAGAAGCAGCTGGACATGGCCGTCGCCCCTGAGTGTCACTTAGGAAAATCAACAGCAGGGAGTGATGCGATGTGCGACTTTAAGAAGCGTCCACAACGACAATAACTGTGTTTGCATTCGCCAGTCAGTAGCAGAAACTGCTTCCACAGTAAGGACTATCAAGCAGCACTATTTCTTAGTGTCCCTAGGAAGGGAGGGAACTCTTTCACTGTAGTATTTAGTAAAGATATTACAACACAAAATTTCTGCACCCATGTGTCCAGGGGTTTGTCTTCATTTGACTTTGTTCTCTCTCTCTCTCCCTCTCCCTCTCTCTTTCTCTCTCTCCCTGCAAGGGGGGGGGGGCTTCACGAGTGGTGAAGGTCTGCAGGTGTCTCTCTGTATCAATTTCTCTCTGTCCCATCTAATAAAAAAATGGAAAAAAATGGCCTCTAGGAGCAGAGGGTTCGTAGTGCAGGCACCAAGTCCAGCAATAACCCTGGGGGCAAAAAAAGAAGAAAAAGTTACACATACACCCTAATGAAGGATATATAATACTAATTTCTTTCTCATTTTAACTTATATATATATAAGTAAAGTGTATGTCTACATTTTTCCAGTAAAATATTAAATTTGTGTCAAAACACTATTGTACAAAAACTTGAAGAACTGCCCTCACATCTTAAATGCTGCAAACATCATCCTAGAAGTCCCTTCAGGGAGTCCAGCTAAAGACTAGCCCTGAATGGCCTGTTTTATGTTCCACAAACACAATGTGTGAAATTTACAACTGTGAAATACAGTTTCTTCTAAATGAACTGTGATCAGGAACTATGGAAATTATTGTTCATATTAGACCTAGTGCATTGTTAATCTGGACAAAATAATACTACTTGAAAGAAGCAAAGTGAAAATAAATGAACAAAAGTACTTCAATCCGTCTGAAGTAAATAAACGCTCTTTTATTAACTACCATTATCTGATTGTTCCTGTAACATCTCTCACAAACAGTAGAACCTTAAGTGGCTGGTAGTCTGCTAAAAAACTGAGTGGAGTAAGATTTCAGGACCATTAATTTTAGTTATGTATTAGCTCCCTGAACATAATTCCCTGAAACTGAGTTCATAGCACACTTGACAGAGAGTGCCACTGGCCTTGGATGTCAGACACGTGCACACAGCCATCTGTTGCTACTCAGGGCCCCGACCTCTCTGCACACTGGATGCTCTGTGGCAGGATGGCCATCAGGCGCAGGTATGTAAAGTTCAGGCTCTGTGACACTGTCTTCCTTTTTTCAGCTTCTAAAACTTTGCTCGGGCCAATGAGTAGTCACTTGGGTACTTTGCATGTGCACAGCCCCCAGGGAGTACGGCCCCAGCACACGGAAGGAAGCTCAGTGCTGTCTCTGTCTCTCTCTCTCTCTCTCTGCCTCAGAAGGAAGCTCCATGCTGTCTCTCTCTCTCTCTGCCTTTCTATCTCTAAGAAATAATGATTCTTCTTCTTCTAGCGTTTGCCCTTCTTCCGTAGCCAGTCAACAGCATCAGGTTGAGCCTGATGTCAAGTTTCGAGACCTCCTTTGAATCTGGAGAGGTGGCAGTCGCTGACTATGTGGGTCATAGTCTGTCTGGAGCCGCAGGGGCAGTTCGGGTCGTCTCTGGCTCCCCAG
This sequence comes from Erinaceus europaeus, assembly GCF_950295315.1. Lineage (NCBI taxonomy): Eukaryota > Metazoa > Chordata > Mammalia > Eulipotyphla > Erinaceidae > Erinaceus > Erinaceus europaeus. The sequence continues at coordinate 152,563,485 of NC_080165.1, forward strand.
CGATGGAACATAGCGGCGCACCGGCCATGGCCTGTTCGATAGCGATTGAGGAGGGCCCGATCATAACGAGCTAGGTCAGAGCCGGGTTGACGCTCGCAGGGGTCTGTGATGAGGTGTTTGTTCTTGACCTCAGCTGACTGCCAACTCTGTTTCCAAGAGACTGGAACAGAGAAGTTCAGTGTAGGCGTAGGGGACCAGATTGGGTGACAAGACGTCAAGCATTGGACAGGGTGGGCGAAGATATCCGCGTATATTGGCAGGTCCGGTCGAGCGTAGACGTGGGAAATGAACTTAGATGATGCCGCATCCCGACGAATATCTGGCGGGGCGATGTTGCTAAGAACTGGCAGCCATGGAACCGGGGTGGAACGGAGGGTTCCAGAAATGATCCTCATGGAGGAATATAATTTGGAATCGACCAAGTGGACATGGGGGCTACGGAACCATCCTGGGGCACAGTATTCTGCACTGGAATAGCATAATGCCAGAGATGATGATCGTAGTGTGGAAGCGCTCGCGCCCCATGAGGAGCTGGCCAGTCTTGCAATGATGTGATTCCTCGCGCCCACCTTTGCTGCAGTTTTTATGAGATGTTTGTGAAATGACAGAGTGCGATCGAGAGTAACGCCAAGATAGACTGGCTGGGCTTCATGCCGGATTCTCGTATCGCCAAGCTGCACATTAAGCTCACGCGAGGCCGAGGCATGGTGTAGATGGAAAACAGATGATACCGTTTTTGCAGTGCTAGGGATTAGTTGCCATTTTTAACAGTAATCAGATATCAGAAATCAGATATCAGAGACAAATAATGATAATAAATGATAAAAACCCTTTCTGTGTTTCCACAGTGGCCTTGAACCAGAATCTATTAGAGTGCATGTAAACACATACAAGTATACACATTACCATAAATGTCACATGGCTCTTATATTGTGAGCATACCTCACTCATTCATTGTTCATTTGATTTGTTTCAAGTCAATATAATCTGACTATACTTCAATGTAGAAAATCGCTGAACACACACAACAGTGTTTTGTTTAGTTTTGTTTTGTTTTTGACAAAAATGTATCCTCAACATGAATTACCTTTTGCTTCTATAATCTCCCTTATTTCTTTTTTTTTATTTATTTTATTTTTATTTTTTTTCTTTTTTATTTAAGAAAGGATTAATTAACAAAACCATAGGGTAGGAGGGGTACAACCCACACAATTCCCACCGCCCAATCTCCATATCCCACCCCCTCCCCCGATAGTTTTCCCATTCTCTATCCCTCTGGGAGCATGGACCCAGGGTCATTGTGGGATGCAGAAGGTGGAAGGTCTGGCTTCTGTAATTGCTTCCCCGCTGAACATGGGCGTTGACTGGTCGGTCCATACTCCCAGTCTGCCTCTCTCTTTCCCTATTCTCTGGCAGTTACAGCACTAGTTCAGAGAACGTAAAAGGGGGAGACTGGATTCTCTTTGTCTTCTTTTTATTTATTAACATTCCCCTAAATGTTTCCCACACTATACTCACATGTATGTATGATTTAAATATACTTTACATTTTTCCAAAGAGAATGTGATTTGTTTTAAACTTTTCATGCTAGTCACATATGCTGTGAAAGTTTGCTGATGAGAGTCACAAGGAGACAAAAATGCTAAGATGAATTCATTTTTGAAATTACAACACAAGGAGTATTAGCTAACAGGAACAATTTTAAAGCTTCCCATAATTGGGGAATATCAGAAAGAAGATATAATACCATTATATAAAGTATGATATTCTTTCACCTTTCAATTAGGGTCATCTTTCCTGGAGAGAAAGACATACAAATTTGCAGGAATATTAAAAAAAAAAAGACACTGAAAATGCTTAGACATGGGGTACTTAAGTGCACAGAAGGGCTTAAGAAAAAGTAGGATTTTTGTATTGTTGTATTGTTAAATGGGAATCTGGGGAATGTTATGCATGTACAAACTATTGTATTTACTGTTGAATGTAAAACATTAATTCCCCAATAAAGAAATAAATTATTTTTTAAAAAAAGGATGACAGAAGACCTATGGAAAACTGGGAAATGTTATGCATGTACTAACTATTGTATTTACTGTCTGTTGAATGTAAAACATTAATTCCCCAATTAAAAAAAAAAGAAATCTATAGGTTATTGCAAAGCCAAACAGAACAAATGATGTATGTCTGCTGAGGGGACTCAGTGCATCGATGAGGAGAGGCAGTCCTAGTGGTCTGACACCCCTACGAGGGTCAAAGTGATGGGCCTTTATGGGCTAAGAGTATTTTAGAAGGTAGGAAAACTTCCCTGAAAGAATGGAAAAACACTCATCCCTGAAGTAATGTGGATGCAAACTAGAATATTGAAGACTCTGCAGTACTGTCTGACTCTGCCCATGACTTTTTCACAATACCACTGACTAACTTTTTTTTCTCATATCTCTAGTATACTCCAGACACAAATATCCAAAACCTTTGCTTTTCTTTGACTGCTTTCATGACAAGAAATAGTTGTACTCCTAATAAGCAAGAGTCTGCTACCACAACTCACTATAAGCACAAAATTAACAGGGAGAAAAGATGCTGCTGGTTAACGTCCCCGTCAGTGAACTTTATAAACAAGTTTCTTTTGTATTCAAGATAGCAAAGCCATCACTGTCTGAGCACATTATGTATCAATATCACACACACATTCCACAGGAAAATATTAGCAAAGATAGAATATCCCCAAAGATCAGCACAACATGTCCTCATAGTGAGGGAACGCCTGTCACCCTAACGCCAGTGGAAATAGTTGCAGTGGCCGTGTATATTGGCTACATCCAGCATGTGTCAGGATGCAATCAGAATAAACTAGCATACACTGCTTGACCTTTAACAGCCACGAAGAGTCAGTGATATGCTCATTTTTGTAGGAAAAGAAGGTAATGCCAAAAGGGCCATGCAGTGCTGCACTTGGTTAAGCGCTCACATCACAGTGCTCAAGGACCTGGGTTCAAGCACCATGTCCCCACCTGCAGAGGGAAAGCTTGGTGAGTGGTGAAGCAGGGCTACAGGTGTCTCTCTGTCTCTCTCCCTCTCTGTCTTCCCTTCCTCTCTCAATTTCTCTGTCTCTATCCAATAATAAATAAGTAAAAAGATTTGAAATAAAAAGAATTGGTGGGGGCGCAGCAGAAGAAGAAGAAGAAGAAGAGGAGAAGGAGGAAAAGAAGAGGAGGAGGAGGTGGAGAAGAAGACGGCAGAGTCCAGCCAGGAACCTTATCCAAGGTCAGAGGACGGGGGCTCTGTGCCCAGCGGATGCTAGATATTGGTGAAGTGCCTTAGACATGGCGCTTCAGTGCCTCTGCATATGCCAGGCCCAGTAAGCATTGGCCTTCAAGGGCTGGCTGAAAAAAAAGACCTGTTCTCTTACCTGCTTCTCAAATATATACAATGAATCAATTGGATGTCTGTGAAGTGTTCCCACCTCCCCATACAGACGTGTGTATGATTACAACTTTCTAACCCCACTTGTCCTCATGCCACACTTCCCATCACGCTGTGCCTTGTGGATGTAATCTGGGAACCGACTGACTTTCTCTCACACCAAATTTAGGCTGTGATCAGTTGCTATATACCATAAAAGCTTCATACCTAAAATTAACTTGTTTCATTCAACTTTTGATGCTTAAACCATTATTAGTCTCAGTTACTGAAATAACCTGAAAATACTGTATTTCACCTTGTGAAGAGGACATTGTAATGGAGATTGGGTCCTGGTAGTCATGGGAGGTTTATGTGTTAATCACACAGCAAACAATCTCACTGAAACATGCACATTGTCAAGTTGCTCTCAGCTCTGAAATCTGCCTCTTGAGTTTCAACTTAACCAAGTACCCACGGGTTCTCTTGATTTTTCTCTCTGCACTTTCATTTTCATTGATTTTTTAAGATATTAAATTTTGGAACTAAAAAGGGAACTTAAAGATAACCTAAGGCAAATCTGACTTAAGAAATGAGAAAGGGGCCGGGCGGCAGTACAGCAGGTTAAGTGTAGGTGGCACAAAGTGCAAGGACCGGCATAAGGATCCCAGTTCGATCCCCCGGCTCCCTGCCTGTTGTTTTCACTGGGCTATGTTGTTTTCACCGGGCTGGCTTCACGGGTGGGTAACAGACGACCAGGGACTCATGGTTGAGCTGTAGGCAGTATCTCTTTATTCATGCAGGTCGCAGCACAATCTAAGCCGAGCTAAGTTAAACTCAAAGTACAGTACCGTAAAATTCACAATGCTGTCTTTATATATACTCGCCAAGTAGGGTGGAAACAGGATGTGACATAGAGAGGGTGGAGAGAAAAGTGACTGGTGAAAATCAGAGTGTGACAAGGAGGGGGCAGAGCAGGTGAGAATCCTATCACTGAACCACAATGCCCTGGAGGGAGGGTGGTACTTGTTAACAGTGGTTATGTAAATAGAATGAAGTGGTTATGTAAATAGAATAGTGTTAAGCAGGGGGGATTTAAATCAAATGAAACAGAAGGGGTTTTTTAAAAGCATACCAACACCTGCCTGCAGGGGGTCTTTTCACAAGTGGTGAAGCAGGTCTGCAGGTAGGTCTGTCTTTCTCTCCCCCTCTCTGTCTTTCCCTCCTTTCTCTGTCCTATCCAACAACAACAGCTATGACAACAACAATAATAACCACAACAACAAGGGTGACAACAAGGGTAACAAAATGGGAAAAATGTCCCCCAGGACCAGTAGGTTTGTAGTGCAGGCACCAAGCGCCTGTGATAACCCTGGAGGCAGAGAGGGAGAGGGAGAGGGAGAGAGGGAGAGAGGGAGAAAGGGAGAGGGAGGGAGAGGGAGAGGGAGAGGGGGAGGGGATGGAGAGGGGGAGGGGAGAGGGAGAGAAGGAGAGGGAGAGGGAGATAAGGAGAGGAAGAGGGAGAGAGGGGGAGGGAGAAGGAGAGGGGGAGGGGGAGGGGGAGAGGGGGAGGGGGAGGGGAGAGGGAGAGAAGGAGAGGAAGAGGGAGAGGGACAGAGGGAGAGGGAGAGAAGGAGAGGGAGAGGGAGAGAAGGAGAGGGAGAGGGAGAGTGTTGGTATGCTTCTAAAAACCCCTTCTGTTTCATTAGTTTAATCCCCCTGCTTAACACTATTCTATTTACATAACCACTGCATTCTATTTACATAACCGCTGTTAACAAGCACCACCCTCCCTCCAGGGCATTGGTGGTTCAGTGGTAGAATTCTCGCCTGCTCCACCCCCTCTCCTTGTCACACCCTAATTTTCACCAGTCACTTTTCTCTCCACCCTCTCTGCGTCCGTTCCTGTTCCCACCCTACTGGGCTAGTATATTTATAAGGACAAGATTGTTCATAGTAGTTTAGTTTAGCTCAGCTTGGTATAGATTGTGCTGCGTCCTGCATGAATAAAGAGATACTGCGTACAACCCAGTCATGAGTCCTGGGTCATCTGTTACCCGCCCGTGAAGCCAGCCCGGCGAAAACAACAGGAGAGAAGGAGAGGGAGAGGGAGACAAGGAAAGGAAGAGTGAGAGGGAGAAGTAGAGGGAGAGGGAGAGGGAGAGGGAGAGGGAGAGGGAGAAGAAAGAAACAGGCTGGAGATGTGGATCCACCTGCCAATGTCCATGTCCAGCAGAGAAGCAATTACAGAAGCCAGACCTCCCACTTTCTGCTCCCCATAAAGATCTTTGGCCCATCTTCCTAGACAGATAAAGAACAGGGAAGCTTTCTGTTGGTGTGCTTCTAATTCTGCTTCTAAGACCCCTTCTGTTTCATTGGTTTAATCCCCCCTGCTTAACACTGTATTCTATTTACATAACCACTGTTAACTAAGCACTGACCTGCCTGCAGATCATTGGTTTAAACCCCACCAGTTCATGATGTCTTTTTGCTCCGCCCCCTCTCCTAGTACACCCTGATTTTCACCAGTCTTTTTTCACTCCACCCTCTCTACGTCACATCCTGTTTCCACCCTACTTGGTGAGTATATATAAGGACAGGATTGTGATTAGGGATAGCTTGGCTTAGATTGAGCTGCATTCAACATGAATAAAGAGATAATGCGTACAGCTCAGTCATGAGTCCCTGGTCATCTGTCTCCCACCTGCGAAGCTAGCGCTGCAGCTTCCGATGGAGAGGAGGGGACACGGAACTCTGGTGGTGGGAACTGTGTGGAACTGTTGGATTTGTCAATCATTATTAAATAAATTTAAAAAAGAAAAAAATGATCAATAACAGTAGAGAATGTTCCATCCTCCAAAGGGAGGCTGGACAACATACTCTATGCTACACCTGAGGAAGATGGGTCAATACTGGGGCAGCCTGGAATGTTCCTACTCATGACCACAGAATGTGAGCTCAGATCTCCTAAGCTGAATATGAGCCCCAGATCAAATCAATTGGGTCTACAATCACAAACACTTATATACCAGACAGAAAATTTGCCAAACTGAAGTCTAGATTAATTTTCATCTAGATCTTCATCTCCTAACATCGTATATGCATTACATACACAAGGTGTGTGTGTGTGTGTGTGTGTGTGTGTGTGTGTGAGTGTGTGTGTGTGTGTACACAAAGCCAGATAGTGAGTATTACAGGGAAGGTATTCTAATACTGAAAGAACATTTAGATAACAATAGATAATATAGAGTCAAGCTTTTCAGAAACTTGATAATATGAAATTTCTGTTTATAGCTTTCCTTCTTCCTATTGTATGACTAGTGATGATGAAGCCCTTTGTGCCATGTCAAAGATTTCACATTTATTCTTTGTGAATATTTTATTATCTTTTTAACAACCAGATAACAATACCTTGTACTCATTGTTTCTATGCTTATAAATCAGCTTCTTTATAAATATTCATAGAAGCAGACTATTCCCTAGAGAATTATCTACAAAACAATAATTATGCAAATTACTGATTGTCCAAAGCACTTAATTTCTTAGCAATATGCAATCCAAGTAGCCTAAAGACAAGTTAATAAACAGTCTTTAAAATAAATGATGGAAGTGTCGTGTATCTATAATCAGCGATAAAGTTTAGAAAACAGAATGGAGAAGCTTAGAGGCATTTTCTAATTTGATAAACATATACTAAAACTCCTATTTCCATAAAATATATGAGGTATTGTAAGCAATGAAAATAAATTCAGCGTATCACAAGTGCTATAAGGTAATAACACCTCTCTCAATTATAGTGAAAGAGCATTTTCTCAGATTTTCCTGAAAGTTTACCTGCTTGTGCATGAACGTCACTAACCCTCCTTCTTCAGGCTGACCAAAATTGACAGTTGTTTTTCCCATTGCTAGGTGACTGGGTGTCCTGTCCAGTGTGAGAGGAACTTGTTTCTACCTCTTCCCTCCACTCACCTTTTTCCCACTTCTTAATTAAAAAATAAAAAAAAACTCTTACCTTTCACTGCTCTTTTTTCTTGTTGTTGTCTCCTTTTCTTCCTTCCTCATTTTGCTTTCAGAATTCACTGATACTCATTTGTGAATTAATTTGGGGGAAGAAATCTGACTCAGAGTGGCCTCTGTGTGTGTGTCTGTATCTCTTCTTCTCTACTTCCTCTTACTATCCCCAGAATTTACAGTGGACAGAAGACTTGCATAATTGTCTATTCTAGCTTTCCTTTTTTTCCTTTCTCTTTCTTTTTCCTTTGGATTTGTTTGCTGTTTTTTCTTGGACTGAGGTGTTGTTTAGCTAACTGGTATTGGTTGAACTGCATCAATCCTTGCTTCAATTACTATTGTTGTAATTTCTGAGGTTGGGTGACTACATTTGTCGTAAAGGTATTTAATACAGCATGGCTTGTACTCAAAACACAACAACTGAAGAATGACAAAACTGTAAAATAATAAAACACATCAACAAAAAAATGGTTAAATCAAGACCAAATAAAATTGTTACCATAATTAATTAAGACAAGAGCCCAGAAGAAATTGCAAGTCAGTCAGAAGTAACCATAGATAATAAAAGTATGCAAAAAAAAAAGAAAAATAAAAGTATGCAAGCAATAAAAAAAACCTAATAATCACAGAAATGAAGACAACTATGGAGGAAAGGTCTATGAGAATTAGGGAAACAACAGATAAGACCTTCAAGGAAAACACAAACTACCTTGAGGTAATTAGAGAACTGAAAGCTGAAATAGCTGAACTAAAAGGTCAATGAGCAGAACAAGCTAATACTAAAACTGAACTGAAGAAAGAAGCTGAGGGAAGGGAAATCAGACTAACAGAAGCAGAAAACAGAATTAGCCTACAGAGGATGAGCTAGAGAAAACTATGAAGAGGTAAAAGAGCTCAAAAACAGATTGAGAGACACTGAAAACAATAACAGAGACAAATGGGATGATCTCAAAAGAAGTAACATTCATATAATTGTCCTTCCAGAGGAAGAAAGAGAGGAAGGGGAAGTAAACATACTAGAGGAAATTATAGAAGAAAACTTCCAGACCTAAACAACAGAAAGGACATTAAGATTCAAGAGGACCAGAGAGTCCCAAATAGAATCAGCCCAGACCTGAAGACATCAAGACACATCATAGTTACAATGAAAAGAAGTATGGATAAAGAAAGGATCCTAAAGTTGTAAGAGAAAAACAAAAAGTCACATACAGGGGAAAACCCATAAGATTATCAGCAGACTTCTCCACTCAAATTGTAAAAGCCAGAAGAGAATGGCAAGATATCTATGGAGCTCTGAATGAAAAAGGGTTTCAACCAAGGATATTATATCCTGTTGGACTTTCATTCAAACTAGATGGAGGGATCAAAACCTTCTCAGACAGACCACAGTCAAAGAAGGAAACCATCACCAAGCCTGCCCTGAGAGAGGTATTAAAACACGTCTTATAAACAAGAACATCACCATAATATTTGCCATATATCAGAGCAAATAAAAAATTGTTGAATATGGCATTACAATACATTAAATCCATAATATCAACAAATTTCAATGGCTTAAAATCACCCATTAAAAGGCACAGAGTGGGAGGATGGATCAGTAAACACAACACAACCATATGCTGCTAGCAATAATCCCTTCTGACCCAACAAGGCAAACAGGGTATTAAAGTGAAAGGATGGAAAACTATCATACAGGCTAATGGACCACAAAAAAAGTCAGGAACAGCTATTCTCATCTCTGACACAATAGACTTTAAATTAAATAAAGTAATAAAAGATAGGCAAGGCATAATGATTAGAGGATCAATCAACCAAGAAGACTTAACAATTATTAACATCTATGCACCCAATGAGGGACCATCTAAATACATCAAACACCTACTGAAAGAATTACAAACATACATCAATAGCAATACAATAATAGTGGGAGATTTTAACACCCCACTCTCACACTTAGACAGAACAATGAAGCAGAGAAGCAACAAAGAAACAAGAGAATTAAATGAAGAGATGGACAGATTAGACCTCCAGGACATTTTTCAGAGATCTTCACCCCAAAAAACTGGAATACACATTCTTTTCAAATCCACACAGCACATCCTCAAGCATATACCACATGTTAGGCCACAAAGACAGCATCAATAAATTCAAGAACATTGAAATCATCCCAAGTATCTTCTCAGACCACAGTGGAATAAACCTAACATTTAACAACAAACAGAAAATTACTAAAAGTCACAAAATTTGGAAACTCAGCAACATGCTGCTTAAGAGACACTGGGTCAGAGAGACACTCAAGCAAGAAATTCAAATGTTCCTGGAAACAAATTAAAATGAAGACACAAGCTACCAAAATATTTTGGACACAGCTAAAGTAGTACTGAGAGGGAAACTCATAGCCATACAATCATATTAGAGAACAAGAAATAACTCAAATAAACAACCTTACTGCACACCTTAAGGACTTAGAGAAAGAGGAACAAAGGAACCCTAAAGCAACTAGAAGGACAGAAATCACTAAAATTAGAGCAGAAATAAACAACATCGAAAATAAGAGAACCATACAAAAGATCAATGAAGCCAAATGTTGGTTCTTCAAAAAATTAAACAAGGTTGACAAACTCTTAGCCAGACTCACTAAAAAAAAAAAAAAAAAAGACTTAAATAAATAGAATTGTAATCAATAGAGGAGTAATCACAACTGACACCAAAGAAATCCAGAAAATCATGCAAAACTTCTATGAAGAACTATACTCCACCAAGCTAGAGAATCTGGAAGAAATGGAAGAATTCCTAGAAACATATGCCCTTCAAAAACTGAACCAAGAAGAACTACAAAACCTAAATGCAACAATCACAGACAAAGAAATTGAAACTGTTATTAAGAACCTCCCCAACAACAAAAGTCCTAGACCAGATGGCTTCACAAACGAATTCTACAAAACCTTCAGGAAAGAGTTACTACCCATACTTCTAAAGCTTTTCCATAAGATCGAAGAAACAGGAACACTCCCTTTCACATTCTGTGAAGCCAAAATCACCCTGATACCAAAAGCAGATAGGGACACAACAAAAAAGGGGGAAAAAAGGTCAATATCTCTGATGAACATAGATGCCAAAATATTAAACAAGATCCTGGCCAACCGGAAACAACAGCATATCAAAAAGATTGTTCATCACGACCAAGTGGGATTTATCCCAGGAATACAAGACTGATTCAGCATACGTAAGTCAATCAGTGTCATTCATCATATCAATACAAGCAAAACCAAAAACCACATGATTATCTTAATAAATTCAGAGAAAGCCTTTGACAAAATACAATACCCATTCATGTTCAAAACACTACATAAATGGGAATAGATGGTGTTGTTAAAATTCGCTGGCTCCAGCTGGCCGTGATAGCTTCACGGGTGGGTAACAGAGACGACCAGAGACATATGGCTGGGCAGGGAAGCCATATTTCTTTATTCAGGAACAACGATTTATAAACTAAGACAAACTAATCACCAAACAGAACTCTGCTGCCTCTTTCCCCCGTGGCGGCGCCAAGCACTCTCTAACTCTGGAACTCTGGAACTCTGTCGGGGTTCCTTGGGGTGGGGCCAAGCGGGCCCGCGAAACTAGCAGGACTGAACAAATTTTCTTGGCAGGGGGAGAGCTAGAACAACCCAATGTAAAGCATACAACAATTCCCCCTTTTCTTTTTAACTAAATGACTATAGTATCAAAGGTGTTGGGTAAACAGAAACCTCTATCATACAGGCATTTTTTAAAAAAGAAACTGGCACAAACATGGAGAAACATGTAAGCAAGTAACAAGACCAGTGTGCTGCCAAGGGAAGGCCTGAGGGGGCCATTTTTTTGCCTCTGTGGGCAAAAGTTTATCAGCTTAAAAAAAACATTTCTTGCCTCTGGGGGGCGTACTTGCCTCGACAGGAATTTGTATGGGGGTGGGGAACAGCCTAGAGTCCCAAAGGCAGCTGGCTGCAATTTACTTACTATGAAACAAAACTTGTTATTAGCATAACCACAGCACAATCTAAAATTTCTAATAGAGAAGGAATTTGAGACTTTTACATATCAACAACGTCTTTTAACCTTTTGTTACACCCATTCAAGATGGAGACACACCCTAGGTGTGCGCAGGAAAGGAAACCTCAGGCATGAGAATAATTAGCATAGCCATTGTGCGATCTACCATTTCTAATAGAGAAGGTAATGGAGAGTTTTACATATCAACAAGTCTATTTAACCTTTTGTTATACCCATTCAAGATGGAGACACACCCTAGGTGTGCGCAGGTCTTTAGACCAACTTAGTTAAAATATATATTGATCGTTAACTAATTTTTACCTCAGACTTTAAATGTAAGTTTATTTTATCTTTATGAGAATTACATTGAAAACCTTTTTCATTTAATTTTGACTAGTAAGAATTTAGCCTTAAAGTTAATGTTTACCAAACTTTAAACATACACATAAACATGGTCATTGATACACAAGGAGAGAAACCTTTGTTACAAAGACATGTCATTTTAAACACGAATTTGGATCTGTACTGTCTTAGTTGTTGGGGGGAGGTCACCATCTGGAGGTGGCTTCCCGCGCAGCTCCACTTCAAGGAATTGCAGGTTGCGATCTTTGCACGAATATCTGCATATGCCAGCTTGTCTGCCTTCAGACCAGAGCTGAGGATCTTGGCCAGTGTGCCCAGTTTCGACAGGGATCCTGGGAGGTTCGGGATCTGTCCAGAATTCATAGCACGAGGGCAGGTGGGCCAGCCTTGTAGAAGGCGCGGGCTGAGGTGCCCAAGGGTGGCAGCCATGATAGGCTGCCGCGGCCCTGCCCCATGGCCCTGTCATGTCTAGTGCCCTGCTCGCAGTGGTCGAGCAGCATGGAGGGATCTCACGTCCAGTGCCCTGCGCCACACGGTGGAGAGCCGGCTCCTGTGGGCTGGCCTGCGTGCTGGCATTGGGCTCCTGCGTGGTGGCATCGGGCTCCAGTGTGTTGGCATCAGGCTCCAGCGTGTTGGCATCAGGCTCCTGTGTGCTGGCGTCAGGCTCCTGCGTGCTGGCATTGGCCTCCTGCGGGCTGCGGGGCTGCGGGGCTGTGGGCGCAGTGCGCGGGGTTGTCTGGGTGCAGCCGGCTGGCCGGCTGTTCCACCAGGTGGAAAAGGCAGCTCCGCGCCTCACCTCCCGCCCGCTGGCTCTTCCCGACTCCTCAGGCTGTTTTGAGTGCGCCCGAGCGTGTGGAAACCACAGAGTGGTCCAGAGATAAATAAATGTTCCAGAAACAGCAAAACAGTCTCGTGAAGAAAGAGCAGAGGCCTTTGGAGATCTCTTCACAAGCAGAAGAGAAGGCCATAGTACATAGGTAGCCAAATTGTCTTCACTTATCTGAGAGATGCGCAGGTCAGGTCCACGTGGGCGCCATTTCTTGTTAAAATTCGGAGGCTCTAGCTGGCCGGGCTAGCTTCATGGGCGGGTAACAGAGACGACCAGAGACATACGGCTGGGCAGGGAAGCTGTATTTCTTTATTCAGGAACAACAATTCATAAACTAAACCAAACTAATCACCAAACAGAACTCTGCTGCCTCTTTCCCCCGCGGTGGCGCCAAGCACTCTTGAACTCTGCAACTCTGGAACTCTCTCGGGGTTCTTTGGGGCGGGGACAAGCGGGCCCGTGAAACTAGCAGGACTGAACAAATTTTCTTGGCAGGGGGAGAGCTAGAACAACCCAATGTAAAGCATACAACACTCTTTTAAAAGATTTTTTACATGCATAGTATTACAGCCTACTCCAGGCTCCCTGCCAAAACTGGGCACACTGGTCGAGATCCTCAGCTCCAGTCTGAAGGCAGACAAGCTGGAATACACTGAGATTCGTGCAAAGATCGCAACCTGCAATTCCTTGAAGTGGAGCTGCGCGGGAAGCCACCTCCAGATGGTGACCTCCCCCCAACAACTAAGACAGTACATATCTAAATTCGTGTTTAAAATGACATGTCTTTGTAACAAAGGTTTCTCTCCTTGTGTATTAATGACCATGTTTATGTGTATGTTTAAAGTTTGGTAAACAGTAACTTTAAGGCTAAATTCTTACTAGTCAAAATTAAATGAAAAAGGTTTTCAACGTAATTCTTATAAAGATAAAATAAACTTACATTTAAAGTCTGAGGTAAAAATTAGTTAACGATCAATATATATTTTAACTAAGTTGGTCTAAAGACCTGCGCACACCTAGGGCGTGTCTCCATCTTGAATGGGTATAACAAAAGGTTAAATAGACTTGTTGATATGTAAAACTCTCCATTACCTTCTCTATTAGAAATGGTAGATCCGCACAATGGCTATGCTAATTATTCTCATGCCTGAGGTTTCCTTTCCTGCGCACACCTAGGGTGTGTCTCCATCTTGAATGGGTGTAACAAAAGGTTAAAAGACGTTGTTGATATGTAAAAGTCTCAAATTCCTTCTCTATTAGAAACGTTAGATTGTGCTGTGGTTATGCTAATAACAAGTTTTGTTTCATAGTAAGTAAATTGCAGCCAGCTGCCTTTGGGACTCTAGACCATTCCCCGCCCCCATACAAATTCCTGTTGAGGCAAGTATGCCCCCCAGAGGCAAGAAATGTTTTTTTTAAGCTGATACAGTTTTGCCCAGAGGCAAAAAAAAAATGGCCCCCTCAGGCCTTCCCTTGGCAGCACACTGGTTCTTGTTACTTGCTTACATGTTTCTCCATGTTTGTGCCAGTTTCTTTTTTAGAAATGCCTGTATGATATAGGTTTCTGTTCACCCCACACCCCTGATACTGTGGTCATTTAGTTAAAAGAAAAGGGGGAATTGTTGTATGCTTTACATTGGGTTGTTCTAGCTCTCCCCCTGCCAAGAAAATTTGTTCAGTCCTGCTAGTTTCACTGGCCCGCTTGGCCCCGCCCCAAGGAACCCCGAGAGAGTTCCAGAGTTGCAGAGTTCGAGAGTGCTTGGCGCCACCGCGGGGGAAAGAGGCAGCAGAATTCTGTTTGGTGATTAGTTTGGTTTAGTTTATGAATTGTTGTTCCTGAATAAAGAAATACAGCTTCCCTGCCCAGCCGTATGTCTCTGGTCGTCTCTGTTACCCGCCCGTGTAGCTAGCCCGGCCAGCTGGAGCCACCGAATTTTAACAACAAGATGGGAAATTCCTCAAGATAGTGGAGTCCATCTATAACAAAACTACAGCCAACATCATACTCAATGGACAGAAGCTGAAAGCATTCCCCCTCAAATTGGGGACTAGACAGGGCTGTCCATTATCACCATTACTCTTCAACATAGTATTGGACGTTCTTGCCATAGCAATCAGGCAAGAGAAAGAAATCAAAGGAATACAAATTGGAAGGGAAGAAGTAAAGTTGTCACTATTTGCACATAATATGATAGTATACATAGAAAAACCTAAAGAATTCTGCATAAAACTACTGGAAGTTATTAGGTAATATAGCAAGGTGTCAGGCTACAAAATCAATGTACAAAAATCAGTGGCATTTCTTTATGCAAACACTAAATTTGAAGAAGAAGACATCCAGAAATCACTCCCATTTACTATTTCAGCAAAATCGATCAAATACCTAGGAATAAAGTTGACCAAAGAAGTGAAAGACTTGTATGCTGAAAACTATGAGACGCTATTCAAGGAAATAGAAACTGATACCAAGAAATGGAAAGATATCCCATGCTTATGGATTGGAAGAATAAATATCATAAAAATGAATATTCTCCCCAGAGCCATATACAAATTTAATGCAATACCCATCAAAGTTCCACCAGGCTTCTTTAAGAGAATAGAACAAACACTACAATCATTTATCTGGAACCTGAAAACACCTAAAATTGCCAAAACCATCTTGAGGAAAAGAAACAGAAATGGAGGCATCACACTCCCAGACCTTAAACTATATTATAAAGCCATCATCATCAAAACAGCATGGTACTGGAACAAAAATAGGCACACAGACCAGTGGAACAGAATTGAAAGCCCAGAAATAAATCCCCACACCTATGGACATCTAATCTTTGATAAGGGGGCCCAAAGGATTAAATGGAAGAAGGAGGCTCTCTTCAATAAATGGTGCTGGGAAAACTGGGTTGTAACATGCAGAAGAATGAAATTGAACCACTTTATCTCACCAGAAACAAAAGTCAACTCCAAATGGATCAAAGACCTGGATGTCAGACCAGAAACAATCAAATACTTAGAGGAAAACATTGGTAAAACACTTTCCCACCTACACCTCAAGGACATCTTTGATGAATCAAAGACAATAGACCAAAAGCTACAAAAGTTTATCTGGAATCAGAAAATACCTAAAATCACCAAAACAGTCTAGAGAAAAGAAAAAAAATACTGGATGCATAATGCTACCAGATCTCAAACAATATTTATAGGGTTATTATAATCAAAACTCTTGGTATTGGAACAGAAATAGAAATGATGACTAGTGGAATGGAACCAAGAGACCAGAAATAAGTCTGGGTTCACATCAATTGACATCTAACTCTGGACAAGGTGGTCCGAAATATGAAATTGAGAAAGAAGAGTCTTTTCAACAAATACTGTTGAGAAAATTGGATTGAAGAAGCCAGGTGGTGGCGCACCTGGTTGAGCACATGTTACAGTGCACATGGGCCTGGATTCAAGCCCCCAGTCCCCACCTGCAGGGGGAAAGCTTTGCAAGTGGTGAAGCAGGGCTCCAGGTCTCTCTGTCTCTGTCTCTCTCTCTCCCTCCCTCTCCCTCTCCCTCTCTCTCTCCCTTCCCTCTCTCTCTCCCTCTTCCTCTCTCTGTACCTCTCTCTCTCTCCCACCCCCTTCCCTCTCAATTTCTGGCTATCTCTATTCAATATATAAAATAAAGATTAAAAATAAAGAAAATTGGGCTGAAACATGAAGAAGAATGAAACTGGACCACTACATCTCAGAATACTTGAGTAAACTCCAATAGATCAAAGACTTGGATGTTAGACTAGAAACTATCAAGTATTTAGAGGAAAACAATGGCAGATCTTTTTCAATCTAAGCTTTAAAGGTCTCTTCAGTGGTTCAAGTCTATTGGCAGGGAAAACAAAAATAAAATAAACCAAAGGGACTACATCAAATTGAGAAGCTTCCGCATAGTGAAAGAAACCATCAACTACGTAGAGAAACTTCTTATGGAATCAGAGATCTTTACATGCCATTCGCCAGACAAAAGGTTAATAACCATAATATATAAAAAGCTCACCAAACTCAGCAACAGCAGCAGCGATCACAACAATAAAACCAGTCTCATTCAAATGTGAAGAATGGCTATTTACAGAGTATTCACTAAAAAAGAGATACAAGAGGCCAACAGACGTGAAAAAATGCTCAAAGTCACTTATTACCAGAGAAATGCAAATAAAGACAATGAGATACCACTTCACTCCTGTGAGAATGTCACATATCAGAAAAGGTAACAGCAGCAAAAATGCTGGAGAGGCTGTGGGGACAAAGGACCCTCCTGCACTGCTGGTGGGAATGTCAATGGGTCCAACCCCTGTGGAGAGCAGTTTGGAGACTCTCAGAAGGCTAGGAGGGGACCCTATGACCCAGTAATTCTCTTGCTGCGAATATGTCTTTTGGAAACAAATACACCCACCCAAAGAGATCTATATATACCTTCTTCATATCAGCACAGTTTGTAATTGCCAAAACTTATTGTCCAACAAAAGATGAGTGGTTGAGAAAGTTGTGATCTATAAACACAGTGGAATACTACTCATCTATTAAGAATGCTGAATTCACCTTCTTCACCTCATCTTGGGTGGAGCTTGAAGGAATCATATTAAGTGAGATAAGCCAGAAAGAGAAGGATAAATATGGAATGATCTCATTCATGTGCATAATTTAAGAAACAGGAAGCACACAGAAAATATGCAGTGCGTTTGGTGTACTGCAACAGAGCAAAGGCATCTGAAAGGCAGGGAGGGTCTGGGGAAGGGAACTCACTCTGAGGTCCTGGCACATGACAACAGAAAGGGCCCGAGTTGAGGGTGAGAATATTGTGCAGACATCTATCATGGTGAGATGAGAAATTTCACCCAAGTGTCAGTAGCTGCACTATAAACCATTAATCCCTATAAAATGAG